>NW_007727953.1:0-13420 GCF_000696425.1 Galeopterus variegatus | reverse complement strand
AAAAAAAAAAAAAAAAAAAAAGACACACTGATCAATGGAATAGAATAGAGAATCCAGAAATCAACCCACACACTTACTGCCATCTGATCTTTGACAAAGGCACCAAGCCTATTCAATGGGGTCGGGACTGCCTCTTCAGCAAATGGTGCTGGGAGAACTGGATATCCATATGCAGGAGAATGAAACTAGACCCATACCTCTCACCATATACTAAAATCAACTCAAAATGGATTAAGGATTTAAATATACACCCTGAAACAATAAAACTTATTAAAGAAAATAGGAGAAACACTTCAGCAAATAGGAATGGACACAGACTTCATGAATATGACCCCAAAAGCACGGGCAACCAAAGGAAAAATAAACAAATGGGACTATATCAAACTAAAAAGCTTCTGCACAGCAAAAGAAACAATTAACAGAGCTTAAAGACAACCAACAGAGTGGGAGAAAATATTTGCAAAATACACATCTGACAAAGGACTAATATCCAGAATATATAAGGAACTCAAACAACTTTACAAGAAAAAAACAAGCAACCCAATTAAAAAATGGGCAAAAGAGCTAAGCAGGCATTTCTCTAAGGAAGATATACAAATGGCCAACAGTCATATGAAAAAATGTTTGTTTTACTTTTGAATAGAGTGATAAAGAACGTTTAGATAAAGCCTGGTCCCTAATACTGTCAATCTGCTGGGGCACGTGATCCAAATACTGGGTGATAATTACAGTGCCAGAGGGAAGGAGGACTCTATGGGAGAGGGGCTTAGGTGGTCAGGAGAGGTCTCACCAGTCAGATGAGTTGTGGCCTGGGCCTTGAACATGGAGTCATTTGTGAATGGAGAATGTGGGCTAGAGGTTTTCAGTATGTTGACTAAGGAAGGGATCATTTTGTGCGGCTGAAGTACTGTGTGTACGAGAAGAAGGGAGAGTGGGATTGGTAGACAGCTGTGGGCAGATCTGACAGTGTTGGGATGAAGGAAGGTGGAGAGATTGTCAACCGCCCCAAACACTTTGAATCTGGTGAAAAAGTATATTTCTCCCACTGCTGACACTCAGCGAGAGTCGTGCTTCTGTTGAACATTGTCTTCCTGGTGTGCTTTTGAAGAGGAAGAATCCATTTAAAGATGATTAATTTCTTGCCCTCAATATTGTCCCCAATTATATGCTTCACATGACTTCTAGCCTATCTGTGTTTGGCTTGGATATTCTTGAGAAGAAAGGGACAAAAGAGACGTGACATTGTTATTCTTTTCTTTGATAATGACATTGGAAAATACCTTTTGAAGAGGAATCAAAGTATCATTGCTGTTTGCGTAAGGGCCGTTTAAGTGATAGGATTGGGGCACACATCTTTAAAAGGGAAGGAGTTAATCTGCTGTCACTGAACCAGCACGAGCATGCTGCAAGTATGGAGGTTCGTGAACTGTGGTGTGAATTTGGAGTTGCTGCTGCAGGATTTGCATTTTCTTCCCAGAGGAGGACCAGAGGTGGTAGAATAAAATGGGTCTGTACCGAAATAGGAAACTGTAAGGTCAAAAAGGAGTTCCCATGATTTTATTTGGTATCATTATCTGTTAACACTGATGGTAGAATTGTGCTTTTTATTAAAGCTATTTAGTCAAACTAGTTTGTTTTCACAGTTGCAAATGGAAAAGCTAGTTAAGGAGAGTGAGGAAGTGTAGCACAGTGGTTATGGGGGTAAATTTGGGATGTATAGACCTTGGTTTGCTTCTTGTTCTGCCCAACTTCTAAGTTATATGATTCTCACCAATTTATAAGAGGCTACTTCAAAAAGTTCATGGGAAGATTCATATTATCTTTTAATTCTATTTTTCCACTAACTTTTTGAAGTACCCTTACATAACCTCTCTGGGCACTGCTCTCCTGTAAAGCTGGAGTTATAATTCCTATCCCAGAAAATTATTATAAATGCTAAAAAGACAGTGCATACAAAGATGTTGATAATTGTGTCATTATAGATTAATACATGAATACATACACTATAATAATGCATCAATATAGATTAGTACATTATTATTATTTGTTACTTTCGCTATCACTAGAGTGATTTCTACACATATTTACTAAACTATAAAGTGTGGGCAGGCAGATTTCATATCTAATTCCTTTTTTATCTCCCATAGCAGCACAATGACTAGCACATAAATAGCCCTTGATAAATATTTATGAAATGACTTTTAATTTTTAATTCATTATTTTAATTTATTAATACTTTCATAATTGTAATTATTATTAAATTATTCATTCAAGAATCCTTTGACTAAATTCTCTTTTCCTCTTGTACTCTTTTTCTATGGATTCGAGCCAACCCTTGAGGAAGAGGGAAGAGACAGGGAAGCAATATTTTGAAGTAGTTGAGAATAGGGACTTTGGAACCAGACAGAGCTCCATTACAGTCCCTGCTATGTGTCTTCCTTGCCTCAGGGTTGCCATCTATATAGTGGGATAATATTTTTAACAATTATTATTATAATAATAAATAGCTTATAGGTTTGTGATACTAAGCACCTCATCAATATTATTTTGCTGATTCTCACAAACATCTTGTGAGGGAGATGTCATAATCATCTGTAAGACGAGATGAACACACCGATCTTCCATGGCAGTAATGAGGATAAAGCCAGATGAGATCAGTGAAGTTCCTTGTTCACAGACAAGGCCAATGACAAATGGTTTCATCTCCTTTTCCCTTCTTGCATTTTACTGGATTCAGAGGTGCAGACAGGTTTCTGGCCATGCAGCTGCTGAGGAACTGGGCTGGGCTGCATTCACCAGCTGACTCTCAAGACCACATCATTTCTACTGGGCCCCAGAGCTTCATCAGCAGCCAGAGGAGAAGACTTCTTTGCACGTGTATGAACCCTCCTTTCTTCTCAGCTCAAAGCCATCTTGACCTCACTGTTTTGGAGCCATGTAGAATGAGTTAACCAGTCACATGCATGCTGCCAGGACCATGTGCCAGGTGACAGAGACAAATGCTACACTTGTCCAGGACATGAAGACCTGCCTGGAGCAGCGGGCTCTGTGCTCCTGTCCTGTGGATATGCTCTGCTATTTTGTTCATGAAAGAGCCCGTGTTGTCTGCCCAGCAGCTTCCTTGTGGGCAGTGGCTTGCTGTGGATCTGGTGTGAGTCTCACTGAAGCTGCCTTGCCTCTTTTTTAACAGCCGATGGAGAGCCTTGCTGAGAAGCCAGAGCTGAGTTACCCTCTGTACAAGCTTCTTTTGTATCCAGGGTTGATTGCCAGAGAGGCTCTCTCTGCTTTTCTGATGCAAGGAGCAGCAAGCTTCCATCTCTGCCACAATGTCACCCTGCTGGCTGGCTCTGTCCACAAAGTTCAACAAACCAGTTTAGCCTGGGGCTGGAGGGGTGGGGTTTTAGACTCTTCGATGAAACCTGAGTCCCCTGGGTAATGGCCAAATAACTGGCATGACTAGGCCTAGTGAAGACATCTCACTTGGAATCCACCTGCTGCCTTCTCATCTTGCTGTTGCTACTCACGTAGAAGCTGGGTAACTTTATCCCCAGCAAGAGTTTGGGCTCCCTCCCCTAAGCCTGGTTTCTGCATCTGGGAAATGATGACTAACGTTACCTAACTCACAAGATTGTTGGGGGATTAAATGATCTAACAAAAAGAAGTGCCCCCCACTCCTGACTGCCACCACAGGCTGTGTTGGGCTCATCTGTTGTACACTTTCACGGTCCACTAAACTCTTCCTTTCTAGAACCCTTCATTCTAATTATGTGATTAATGGTTCCTATTGTTTAGTATCTTTCACCCTTACTGGAACAGGAGATCTTCCTGTGTTGGGAATACGCCAGGCTTATCCGCCACTCTATTTTTGCTCTCTAGCCAGGAATCTGGCAGCAAATTAGGTACCCAATTAATATTTACTGAATGATTAAACTGCAAATTATTTGAACAAACTTCTAGTTGGTTTCCACCAGTCCCTTGCATTCAGTTTTGCTCCTGTGCAAACCATATAGCTCAGAGTGACAGACTAATCTTTGTAAAGGACAAATTCAACCTTTCATTCCTTTCCTTAAGGCCCTGCTCCTCTATTTAGAGACAAGGAATAACATAGCTCCCCATTCTCAGTCCCTGGTCTTTCCTCTTTGGAATTTACCCTCTTGTTTTCTTGGTGCATTTAGGTAGCTCCAGGATGCCATGCCATTTGGAACACCTTTGTCCTTTCACGTGAGATTCCCACTGCCTGAGATGTCCTCTTCACTCTGGTGCTTCTTGGAGAGCTTCTGTGAGCACATGACCACCTCCTCTATGAAGACTTCCACAACTGCTCACCTACCCCCCTGCAATTACAAATGACTACTCCATTTTTTGTGTCCCCAGCTCTATTCTGTCTGCCCTTCATTTCCTGATTGCCAGTTATATGTCTGTCTTTCCCCACAGAGATGGTAACTTCAGGAAGGGGTTGGGGCAGAAGCCATGACGGGCATTCAATTGTGATGGATGAAGGAACGCACTGAGTGAGAGGACTGAGCAGGAAGATACAGGGACAAGTCCGTACCAGAAATAGTGGCACCCTTAACACAGAGCTCGTGTAGGGTGTGCTGCATCTGCCAGGGCACCTGCAGCAGCAGCAACTGGGGCTGTGTCCCAAAATAGACTGCACACCAGGTGAGAGTGCGCACGCCAGCGTCACTGCACCAAGGTCTGGCACCCAGCCCAGAGTCAGGTGCAGATCCAAATTAGGCTTGAATTCCCTCTGTAAGCAAACAGCAGGGCAGGAATAGAAGTGCCTACTAATTTCGAGTGGATCAGTGCTTTCTGTGCTGGAGATGACCTAACACAGCTCGAGCATCCAGCCTTGCAAATCAGTTGGGGGCCTAGTGGCAGTGCTGGTGGTGTGGGACTGGGGTTTTGCCTCTGATTTTGGAGAACTGGGTATTTAGCCCATGATATCCATCTGAATTTTGGACATGTTGAAGTAGAAAATAGAATTAAGGGCACAGTAGAAAGACCCCAGGCTTTGCATTCAGATAGATCTGGGTTTTTCCTCCTGTGTGACCATGGATAAGTCACTTACCTCTTTGAGCTTCAGTTTCCTCTTCTAAAAAGTGGAAATAATTATAGTACCTGCCTTATAGCCTACTGAGGATTATATGTGACACTATAAAGTATCCATCTGTTTAGTGCTTAACCTGGAGCAGGGATCCTCAAGGGGGGGGGGTGATTTTGTCCCCTAGGGGACATTTGGCAATGTCTAGAGACATTTTTGATTGCCACAACTAGGGGATATGTTACTAGCATCTAGCAGGTAGAAGACAGGGATGCTGCTAAACATTCTACAATACACAGGACAGCTCCTCACAATAAAGAATTATCTAGCCCAAAATGTCAACAGTGCTGAAGTTGATAAAATCTGCCTTAGAGTGAAATTGGCCATCTGGAGGCACTAAAAATGGCAGCTATTAAAATATAATTACCATCTCTTTCCACTTACTTATACTGAGTATACAGTGAGAAAATCTGGAAGAAGCTGTGGTGCACTAGGATGGCTATAACTTCTTTGGCACTCTTCCCATTGAGAGGTGGGCTCTCTGTCATCTATCCTTGAAGCTAGGCAGGCAATATAACTGCTTTGAACAAATATGGTATAAGTAATATGGTGTAAGTGATGCTATGCCTGTTTATGAAACTGACGTCTTCTATTTCCTGCCTCTTGGAACACCCTGTTTGGGGATCTGGAGCTACCATGTGCGAAGTCTGACTTCCTGAGACAACCATGCTGAAGAGTCCAGTTGTAGCTGTCCAGGCTGACAGTCCCAGCTGATTCCAGCCTTCTAGCCACCCCTGCCAGCAGGGCAATAGCCATGTGAGTAAAACCTCTTGTTCTCTACAGAGCAGTCCATCCATCAACTGAATACCACTGGTGAAGTATTGTAATCAACATCACGTGGAGAAAAAGAATTACCCAGCTGAGTCCTGCCTGAATTCCTGCTCCACACAATTGGGAGATATAATAAAATGATTACCATTTTAGGCTACCATGTGTTGGGGTAATTTGTTTCACACCAGTACATGACTGAACAGAAGTATCAGGCATCCTTGGGTAATTTACAATGTCTTGATAAGAAAATACCCTGTAATTAAAAAAAAAAAAAAGAAAAACCAAATATTTGTACTTACAAATGGTTAAGATGCATCATTAAAGGAAAGCCAATACAGTGTCCTCAAAGATTACTGAATTTAAATCATAGAGATAGAAAATCTTACAGCTTGAATGATTTGGGGCAAGTTTCTGAACCTCTAGAGCATCGGAGTTTTTAACTGTATATGTAAATAATAGTATCTGCTACCTGGAATTATTCTGAATGTTAAATAGAAAACCATTATGAAAGTTCCTGTATTAGTCTGTTTCTGTTACTTATAACAAAATACATGGAACTGGGTATTTTATAGAGAAACCAAAATGTACTGCTTACAGCTTCAGAGTCCGGGAAGTCCAAAGTCTGGGGAACACATCTCATGAGGGCCTTAGTGGTGGTGACAGTGACCCAGGGGTCTCACATGGCAGAAAATGTCAGAGCAGAGAGAGACTAACCTCTTACATGCTCTTCTTATAAAGCCCCCAGACCACGTCCCTGACCATATTTTTAATCCATTCACTATGGCACAGTCCTACAATCTAATCACCTCTGCAAGACCCCACTTTCAATTACAAAAATGGGACTTCCCATCCTCAACAGTTACAGTGGGAATTAAGCTTCTAATATATGAACTCTGGAGTTCACAATTCAATCAGTCCACAGCAGTGCCTAATTCAATTACTGGTACAAAATTGTGACTTGTTAAATGTTTGAATGTTTATTACATTTTAATACTTCCAGATATTAGGAGAGGAAGAACTAGCAAGAACTTGTATTATGGGGAATAATTCATGGGAGATGTGGACCTTGAGGTAAATCATACATTATTATAATTTTGAACTGTTTCCTGCAATAAAATAGGCAACATTTTGATTTGCCACTATTTTAGAGTGGAATAGAGATGAGATATATTTGCTTCATTCATCTGTGAAAGGAGGATAATAAACCTTTTCCACAGGTATATTGAAGAAATGGATGTTAAAATGCTTTGCAATATCATTTGGATATTTGGATGAATGCTTCATTATCTACTCTCCAGTCCAACCTGGAAAGGTCTCATTTATAACGCAACATGACTATAGTAGTTGGAATTACTAATCACACGGGAATCTATGCCCTTCCAAAGAGCTGTGTTGGGTAATCCTGGGGCTGAGAAACTCCTAGATAATGGGGAACATAAACAAAGATAAACATGAGCCATGATGTTTTTGACCTTTGCGGTCTTCTCAGTACCTACCAGGAACTACCAAAGAAAGAGAAAAATAAGAGGATAGGAAACTGTTTACCTCTTTCCGGAGTGTTCACAATCATTATTTGACTTGAGCCTCCAAAATACTCTGAGGGAGGAACAGCAGAGGTTAATATTGTTATCCCAAGTTTACAGAAGAAGGGACTAAAGCACTTAAAAGGTTCTGTGTTTAATACTCGCTTGGAATACAAGCTTTGGGGCATGAGAAGACTCACCATAATGTGGTCCATATGTTTTGGGTCTCCTGAATTTTACAGTATTGACACAAGTATAAGCTTGTTGGAGGAAAGGCTAATGTTTTCTAAAATGACAAATATTTTCCATGGAGATAAAAATGTTTTCATTTAGTCCTTATAACAATCCTTCAAAAAAGAGATTGCCATCTCCATTTTATTGATGTTAAAAACTGAGCCTCAGTGAGGCTAAGTAACTGTGCCAAGGTTGCACAGCAAGTAAGTAGCAAAGCCGACATTTGAACCCAGATCTTCTATCAAAATCTTGTGCTTCATCCTCCCAGTGGGCTTCTTATATGTCCAATATTTCATGCCAGCAGAGGGCTGTGGCATATCTAAAATGACGTTCCAAAAAAATTCTCCCTAATAAAATGACAAGGCTCCTCAGCAGAAAGAGATTTCATGTAATGGCTAGTCTCACGCCCGCTGGCATTTCTCTTTGCTCTGCTAACTTAGTTCTTGAGGAAAAAGAAAAGTTACAGTCAGCAATTTCACCCCAAGAGTGGAACTGACACCCTTAGCCAGCTGTGACCAAATGACCCATTCATTATTCATGCCCCATGCCGGCTCCATGTTCCCCACCGCCTCACCTGCCTGTGACTGGCTCTCATTTTCATCCGTCCTTTTGAATGTTTTCAGATTGTTAGCACACAGAGCAAAACCATCAGTCTATATACTTATCGAGCTTCTTTAATTCCAGTTAGATTCAGAAGGAAGAAAATCTTGTTTATTTTAATATCATATAAAAGACTTTTTTGTTATTGTTGTTAACCAAAGACATTTCTCACTGTAATTCAAAATTGGAGTATTCTATGGTGCAATTTTAAGCAACATAGAAGGAGGTGATAGTTAAAGAAGAAACAACAGTAAGAGAGCAAGTAGAAAGTGGCAAATTCCAACTGTCATGGCTGAGGTGACTTTTGATTGTGGTGCACCAGGTAAGAACCGTAAGAGAGAAGATTTCAGAAAAGGAGAACATTCTAAGTAACGTTAAGTATGGAAGTTTTTCCTTTTCTGCCTTAAGCCATAAAGATGAGAAGAAAACTTCATTTTGTAGGTTCACGTAAAAAGTAGAGCATTCATTGAGTATATAGTATTTTTTTTTTCCTTTTTGTCTTTTTTCGTGTCCGGCAACGGATCGCAACCCTCAGTGTCGCGCCCGTACCAGACCGGGACCAGCAATGGGATTGCAACCCTCGGTGTTGCGCCCGCACCTCGCTCAGCCAGTGAGTGGGAACCGGTCTGTATGTGGGATCCGAACCCTCGGCGGGAGCGCCGCTGCACTCCCAAGCGGCGCACTGTAGCAGTGCGCCACCGGCCGGCCCGAGTATATAGTATTTTTAAGGTTCTACTTTGCGGCCCTCCACATGTGCTATCCTCTTCAGTCCCTCTACAATCCTTCCTAAAGAAGGGTTTACTGTAGATAAGATAAGTGAAATGATTTGATTAAGGTCCCACACCTAATAAATGAAAAAGCTTGGAATCTGTACTAAAACTTTCAGCTCTAAGTCCAGGACTCTTTTTACTACACATAAGCATTCATGGACACACAGAGACTTAGCAGTAGGCACTATCCAGAAAAGTATGAGCAGAGTCTATTGCGATTGAAGGAACATAACATCCTGCGCATTTGCAGAAGTCGTTGAAGTCAATGTTATTAGTAATTAAAAATAGTAAGAACTTGGATAATAAAAATAAAGGCTGTTTAGTTAAAGGCAGAAGATCTTTAAGCTTAATGACTAAATACTGAATGATTGCAGACAGGCAGCCCAGGAAGTCTCTGTAATAAGCTCTCATTGAAGGAGCTGGTCCTAGGTATGCGGATGTGGGCTGAGACTGGTATAGATGGAGAAACCTATCAGGGGACGAGGCAGAACCAGGCAACAGCAGAGGGCGATCCAGAATAGGAACAAAAAGAGAAACTGTCACAACAACTGCTGGCTGAAGATTTTAGTAATGTCAAGTGAGGAGGGACTGTGAGAGCTAATACCTTACCTGAACTTCATTTATTCATTTAATAACTGTTTCTTTAGCACTGGATTTATGCCAGACTACACGGACACTAGCAACCCAAAAGTTCTTATTCTTGTTGAATACAAAATCTGGGTATATAACCGATTGCATTTATTTGTGTTTTGTTTTGTACACAATGTTATATAACTTTACACATATATATGTATATGCACACACACACACACACACACACATATATACAAACATTATGTATGTAACTGTGTATGTGTCCGCAGTGAGGGTGCTGGCGGTGGTGGTGGTGGTGTGATTTTACTCAGCCAACACTTCTGTTATGTTTTTTAAGCCCTGAGTTAGAGGAGGAACCTGAATCAAGTGGATTCAACTATCACTTTAACTTACCTTTTGCAGGGCTAGAGAGGATCAGTAGTAGTCTGTCTCCAGGGACAATGCTTATTTGTACATGTCACCCCTTGCACAGCCATTCAAGATAGCAGTCATCAGCCCATCACAGGCTACTTGGCACAGCTGGTTAAAGATTAATACTGATTCCAGATTGGAGGTTTCAGAACCTGGGTGGGTCTGCAGGCCTATCACTTGTTGATAAGACCAGCAGGGTTCAGGGTAAGGGAACGTGAACAGATCCCAACAACAATAATTGATTTTTGGTCTTGAAAGACAGCATAGCAATGCAACACAGAAAGTTCCAAAGTTCTGGAGTCAGATAGCTGTGGATTCGAGCATGATTCAGCTACCTGCTTATTTAACAATCTTTATTAAATGAATTATTCTTTACGAGCCTAGTGTTCTAATCAGTGGCATGTGAATAATGTTTTCCCACAGCATGGTAGTGGACAATAAATTAGCTTATATATTTAAAGTGCATAACACGGTGTCTCACCCATGGAAGGCAATTAATGGATTGTATCTATGTCTGTTTCCCTATCATCTATCTATGTATCTACCTACCTATCTCACAGCTAAGTGTGGTTGGTCAAGATTCAATCTACTGTGTTTTCCTGATGATCGCAAAGCAATGGACAAGCAAGTCTTTAGTGGACACATTAAAACTATGATTATTGACTAATAAAGTTTGACAGTGATAGGTGCAAATGGATGGTGACTGGACAAAATTGTATTTACTTTTTATCATTTATTAACATCTTAAAATTAAACATAGAGTTTTATAACATGCCTTATTGAAAACATCCCATACTTGAACTTAATGCAATTCACAAAAGTTCTCATAAGAATTGTATACACTTTCTAGGTCCATTATTTTTAAGAATTAGCTTATAATTTTCAAAATTTTATTAACTTATAGATAGCTATCTGTTGTTCTCTCAAGAGTTTGATCATTGGACTCATTAAATGTTGCCTCAGCAAAAAACAATGTTGCTAATTGTGATTACATTAAAATGCATCAAAAGTATATAAGATAAATTAAATTATTAACAAGTATTGGAGATCATTTGGAACGGTGTGTATAGTTGGTTGTCATTGTTTTTCATTGATCAGTCCTATTTCTAGACTCTTGTTGTACTTGTGATTTTTATCCTATAGTATAGCTAGCTGTCACTCACATTCACAACACCACATGTTCTTCTCTAATTATGTCTGCTAATTTTTGCATATCTATAAGTTCAGTTTATTCAGCAACATATTGAATGCCTGCTTTGTTCATTCATTCATTCATTTGACTTCTATTGGTAGTTCAATATATTATAGGCATTACAGTAGGTTCTGGGGACACAATGTAAACTAAGGCATAATCTTCATTTTAAAGTAGTTTACGATTCAATGTACATGGTAGGGAGACTGTATAGACATGCAAGCAATTATAGTATGGTTTGTCACAGGCAAGAACTATATCCTGGCCAGCTAGCCCAGACCTAGAGTTTGGGAAGGCTTCCTGGAGGAAACAACACTTAAGCTGGAATTTTTAAAATGAAATATCTATTGACAGATGAAATTAGGTATAAGCATCTTAGGTGGAGGAAAAAGTGATATTTTAAAGAAAAAAAAGGATAGTTTGGCATGAGGTACTAGACATTGTGATATGAAGATGAATAATACAGTCATTTCTCTCCAGGAATATTTCATCTACAGTGAAGGAGAAAAATGTGTCAGATGCTCAGTGGGAAATGTGTTAAGTAATACAGCATTCATGAGCGCAAAGTCCGAAGGGGTAGAGAGACAGTGCCTCACTCTGCCTGGCAGTCAGGGATGGCATCACAGAAGAGGTAACTTCTCTCTTTTGCTTGATCATAAGCTCCTTAAAGGCAGAGACCATGTCTTATAAAAATTTTGCATTATACATTTTGTTCCGCATAGCAGCAGGTGACCAGTAAGTGTTAGATAAATCTCTGGTTTAGTGTTATTTGCTTCAATATCCCTGGGAGGCTGGAGCAGAGGCAGGTAGACTAGAAGTGGGGTGTGGTGGTGATAGGCCATGTGCTGACAGAGCACAGCGTGCAGAGGAGAAGTGATGACCTTTGGTGGTTGGGGTGATGAAGGTGTGAGTAGGACTCGTCCTTGGGCTCCTTTTCTTCTCTTCCTAGAGTCTTCTCTTAGTAGCCAACCCACGTCATGTCTTTCATTAACCTCCATGTGGCTGCTTCCCAAATCTATTTACCCAGCATGGCCTCTTTCCAAGGCTTCATTCGTACAGACCTATTCTCATGTGACATCTCCACCTAATGTCCTGCTGATACCTCTAACTCAATTTGTTCAATGCTGAGTTCGTCTTTCTCCTACCAAACCTGTTCATGGTACTCCCTATTTTGTTAATAGCTTCCCACTAGAGCCAGTGAGTCAGGCTCTAATGCTCACTGCTAACTTTTGATCCTTTTCTTTTCCCCACTTCTGCATCCAACTCATTTGGGTTGATTCTTCCTCTGTGGTATCACTTGCGTCATCTTCTCTCACTCCGTCCACCGTTACCCTATTTCAGGTACTCATTTTTTCTCTCATGGAGGTAACAGAATTTCAGCCATAAGAAGAACAACATGACTCTTTATTAAGCAAAATCAGACCTTCGAGGTTCATCTCTTGATAGAGACTTTCCATTTGAGAAAAAGGAATCAGGAATAGTGATTCTCAATCTTGGTTGCTATTGGAATTACCAGAAGAGCTTTGGAAAACACTGATGCCTGGATTCTACTCCCACAGAACTAATTTAATTGATCTGGGTTATAACCTGGGCCACTGAGCATTAAAAAAAAAAAAAAAATTCCGGGTGTTTCTAATGTGTAGTTAAAGGTAAGAACCATCAAGCTAGACCCAAAGGACTCAATCCTCTCTTCTTTGATTGATGCAAGTGTGGGCAAAACCCTTGCACATCAATATGGCATGGGAATTTTCAAAGGTATTTAAAAATATTAAGCAGAAGGCAAATAAACACAAAATACGTAAAATACAAAGACATCATTCTAATGCTATGATAGTCAATTTTCTCCAGTCTGAAATATGAGTATGTCTTCCTGGTAACCATAGATTTTTTAAAAGTGATATATTAACATAGAGGCATAAGGCATGCTTCTCTCATACTCATATTTTCTGCTTCCAATCTTCCTTACTTCAATCAATCTTGTATATTAATGCCAAATTAATTTTCTTAAAAAGCACCTTTGAACACATCAACCCCTTTCTCAAAATCTTTTAATATCTCCTTTTTACTTACAGGAATAAAAATCTCAAGAGTTCTTTCCTGATTCGGTCTACAATTCACTGTTCCAAATTCTCTTTCAAGCTTTCCTGCCTTCAGGGCTTTGCTTTTTTTTTTTTTTTTAATTTTTATTTTGTCAATATACAATGTATATGATTATTATGGC
>NW_007727952.1:344341-347882 GCF_000696425.1 Galeopterus variegatus | reverse complement strand
GACACATATTACATGATTCCATTGACATAAGATTTATGAAATACATAATTATAGAGATGGAGAACAGATTATTGGTTGCCAGGGTGTTAGAGATGGGGAGGCAGGGAGATGGGTATGGTTGTAATGGGGTAACATGAGGGGTCTTGTGACCGTACAACTGAGTATTTGATTGTGGTGGTGGTTGTGCAAGGCTACAGGTGATAAAATTGCATGGAGCTACACACACGTGAATGCATAACTGGTAACATCTGAATAAGTTCTGACATGGATTGAATTGTGTCCCCAAGTTTTATGTATTAGAAGCTTGATTCCCACTGTGACTGTTAAGAGGGTGGGAAATGCTATCATGAAAATTGAAAGGTGGGGCCTTGAGGAGGTGATAAGATTCTGAGGACCATGCTCTAATGAATGGATTAATGATAGTGGTCACGGGCAGGGTTCTGAGGGCTTTACAAGGAGAAGATGTGAGAGTCTCTCTCTCTGCTTCCACCATCTCCCAATGTGATACTCTGTGTCACTGAAGCCACCACCAAGGAAGACTCCCCCAGATGTGTTCCCTGGACTTTGGACTTCCCAGCTTCTGAAACTGTAAGCAATAAATGTTGTTTCCTTATAAATCACCCAGTTCCAGGTATTTTGTTATAAGCAACAGAAATGGACTAATACAAGTTCTATGGATTGTACCAGTGTCATTTTCCTGGTCTTGATACTGTATTGTAGTTTTTTTGTTGTTTTTTTTTTCATGTTACTCACATGGAGCCCTCCTTCAGCCAGCAATTACAGAAGTTATTTCAATCTCCACAACATCCCCTTCAAAGTGGAGGGTAGGAAGTGGGGTGGCTTTCCTAGGAGCCTCTATCACACCCTGGCCTGAGTCCTCCTCACCTGGGTGTGGGGAACCCCAAGGAAGCTTCTCCAGGCAGTGCTGGCCGGGCCAGCTGGGTGCTCAGCCGTGGCCTCAGTCCCTCCATCTGCAGCCCCTGCAGTGCTGCCGCCCCCATCGCAGCCCTGATATTGAAATATAGTTCTGTAAGGTGTTATTGGGAGAGGCTGGGGAAGGTCACACTGGACTTCTTGTGCATTTCTTTGCAACCGCCTCTTAATCTGTTACTTCTCGGCAGTTCATTTCTCCATCAGCCAGGAAGGATACTGGTGTTGAGGGGCAATAGGATGACTTCCGGTGCTTTGATGGAACCTCAGATGCATGGCCTTCTGCCTAGGCATCTACAATTTCATATTGTTGGAGCATTCCTTGTATCCCTGTGGGTTGCAGCTCTCCATAAGTTCGCTGTGGCTGAACCAAGAAATAGGCATATGCAGATTTCTACAGAGATTATGATTCTGTGAAAGATTTTGAGGAGATGAGGAAGGCTGGTATCTTTCAGACTGCAAAGTGATTTTGAAATGCAAAGAATTTATTTGGATTGAGTTTCATGGAAGTTTATCACTGTCCTGTGTTCCTGAACTATGAAACATGAATACGTGGGCTAAGGAATAGCCCACGTTGTTTCTCTTGATAGACAAACCATTAGCTACGTTAACCAAAAAAAGGAGAGAGGAGACCCAAATAACAAAAATCAGAAATGAAAAGGGAGACATTACAACCAATACCACAGAAATATGAAGAATCATTAGAGATTGTTATAAACATCTGTACACCAACAAATATGAAAACCTGGAGGAAATGGATAAATTTCAGGACACATACAAACTACCAAGACTGAAACAAGAAGAAACAGAGAACCTGAACAGACCAATAACAAGCAATGGGATTGAAGTCATAATCAGCAATCTTCCACGAAAGGAAAGCCCAGGACCAAATGGCTTTACAGCTGAATGCTATCAAGCCTTTAAAGAAGAATTAATGCCACTTCTCTTCAACCTTTTCCGAAAACTTGAAACAGAAGCCATTCTCCAAAACTCATTCTATGAGGCTAGCATCATCCTTTCACCAAAACCAGAAAAAGATACAACAAAAAAAGAAAATTACAGGCAGTATCCTTGATAAACATAGATGCAAAAATCCTCAACCAAATATTAGCAACCAGAATACAAAAACACATCAAAAAAATTATACACCAGGATCAAGTGGGATTCATCCCAGGGATGCAAAGTTGGTTCAACATACGCAAATCAATAAATGTGCTACATCATATCAACAAAACCAAGGACAAAAACCATGTGATTATCTCAATAGATGCAGAAAAAGCATTCAACAAAATTCATCATCTCTTCATGATAAAGACTCTCAGCAATTATGTGCAAAAGGAAATTATCTCAACACAAAAAAATCCATTTACAGCAATTGTCAATATCATCCTGAACAGGAACAAGACAAGGATGCCCACTCTCAGAACTCCTATTGAATATAGTATTGGAAGTACCAGCCAGAGTAATCAGACAAGAGAAAGAAAGGGCATCCAGATTGGAAAGGATGAAGTCAAACTGTCTCTGTTTGCAGGTGGCATGATCTTATATACACAAAAACCTAAAGACTCTACCAAAAAACTCTTAGAGTTGATTAATAATTTCAGTAAGGTTGCAGGGTACAATATTAACACCCCAAAATCAGTAGCATTTTTATACTCCAGTAATGAACTAGCAGAAAAAGAAATCAAGAAAACAAGCCCATTTACAATAGTCACCAAAAAGATAAAATACCTAGGAATTAACTTAACCAAGGAGGTGAAAGATTGCTACAATGAGAACTACAAAACATGACTGAAAGAAATTAAAGAGGGCACAAAAAGGTGGAATGACATACCAAGCTCTTGGATGGGAAAAATAAACATCATGAAAATGTCCATTCTACCCAAAGAAATCTTAGGTTCAATACAATTCCCACCAATATACCAATGACATCATTCACAGAAACAGAGAAAATAATCCTCACATTCATGTGGAACAACAAAATACCCCAAATAGCCAAAGCAATCCTGAGCAAAAAATAAAAAATAAAGCTGGAGCCATAACACTACCTGACTTCAAATTATATTACAAAACTATTGTAACCAAAACAGCATGGTACTGTCATAACAACACATTCAGATCAATGGAACAGAATAGAAAACTGGGGATTCAACCCACATACAGCAAACTGATCTCTGACAAAAGCAACAAGATCATACATTGGGGAAGAGACTTCAATAAATGATGCTGGGAAAATTGGACATCATGTGCAGAATAATGAAACTGGATTAGTACCTCTCACTACATACAAAATTAACTCAAAAGGGATTAAAGACTTAAATATAAGACCTGAAAACATAAAATTACTAAAGAAAAACATAGGGGAGACACTCCAGGAGGAAGGACTGGGAAAAGACTTTATGAATAAGACCCCAAAAGCACAAGCAACAAAAGAAAAAATAAACAAATGGGATTATATCAAGCTAAAAACCTTCTGCACAGCAAAGGACACAATCAACAGAATGGGAGAAAATATTTGCAAACTATACATCTTACAAAGGATCAATATAAAGAATATACAAAGAACTCAAACAACTATACAGTAAAAAAACAAATAATCCAATTAAAAAAT
>NW_007727952.1:332087-344077 GCF_000696425.1 Galeopterus variegatus | reverse complement strand
CAAAAGAAAAAATAAACAAATGGGATTATATCAAACTAAAAACCTTCTGCACAGCAAAGGACACAATCAACAGAATGGGAGAAAATATTTGCAAACTATGCATCTTACAAAGGATCAATATAAAGAATATACAAAGAACTCAAACAACTATACAGTAAAAAAACAAATAATCCAATTAAAAAATGGGGAAAAGAGCTGAATAGACATTTTTCAAAGGAAGACATACAAATGGCCAACAGGTATATGATAAAATGCTCAACATCACTAGTCATCAGAGTAATGAAAATCAAAACCACATTGAGGTATCATCTCACCCCAGTTAGACTGGCCATTATGCAAAAGACCAAGAACAACAAATGCTGGCAAGGATGTGGGGGAAGGGGAGCTCTTCTACACTGTTGGTTGGACTGTAAATTAGCACAGCCATTAATGGAGAACAATATGGAAGTTCCTCAAATAACCACAGGTAGGACTACCATATGATCCAGCATTCCCACTTCTGGGTGTATATCCAAAGGAGTGGAAATCATCACGTCAAAGGGACACCTGCACTCACAAGTTCACTGCGGCTCTATTTACAATAGCCAAAATGTGGTACCAACCTAAGTGTCCAACTTTTAGAAGGAGAGAACAAACCTAAGGATACCGGAGATTGGGGGAGGGAAGGACGGGGTTTGGGGAGTGATATGTTGAGTAAAGGGCATAGAGACAAATCATGATTTGTAATAATATGTTAATAATAAATAATTAATTTTTTAAAAAAATTTATGAAGCCAGGATGATTAAAGAGAGAAATAAACAAAACCACAATCTAATCAGGGTGTTTTAACATTCCTAGTCCAGTAATTGACCAGGTAAATGATACCTCACTAAGAATATAGAGTGTTTGCACTATTAGCCATGACTAATTGCCAATTATAGAAAACTACAGCCAATAAAGGCAACATAGGTATTCTATCTAAGTGCCCGTTCAGCCAACTGCACTGGATCAGAACCAGATTTAAATGGATAAAGCACTGAAAAAACATAACACTGATCTTGCATTGTCCTTAAACATCCCATTTTTAATAATATCACAAATATATGCTCTGAGTCTACCCGCTCCATACATTACAAAACTACTGCTACTGCAATTGAGATAACGATTGCAGTCCAGTTTATTTAATATGGTTTACAGGACTCTACCTGCATTAGTGTGTATGTTCTGCATCAACCCTGGCTTCTGTCCTCCTTGCCCCTTGTGCTTCAAGGGTTCCGTGGCCTTCTCAAAGGCCCTTTGAAAGTAAAACTCTCCTTCCTCAGGGTAATTCTATGTGCTCTTCTTCCAGGTAGAAGATTTCTCAGATTGACAAACCCACTGTCCTTCAGATCTCACTTTAAACATAGCTTTTCAGGGAACAACTGATCACCTTCTACCTCTTCTTACTGACTCCCAACACCACCTGACTGGGTTATGTTCTTCCTACAATAAAGTCACTGCTCACTGTACTTTTCCTCGATAGCTCCTCTTCCATCTGTAGTCACACATTTATTACTATACTCACTTACACAATGTCAGTCTCCATAGCTAAACTGGAAGTTTGAGACAGTCTCTGACTTACATACAGTAGCATGTAACAAATGTATTATAAATATTTGTTGAATACAATAATTAACATTAATTTAATGCTTACCATGTGTCATCCATGATACAAAGTCCTTACATGTTTTATATGAGTTAATCCTCACAACCTATGACTTGTAACCCTGAAACTTTGTTTCCTTGCAGCAAATAGCAATTAACTTTTAAAAGTGATAAAATGGTGAGTATTTGTTTTGTTCATAGTAAGAGCAAGATGTGCAATCTGTGTAAAACTTATTTCATTAACAAGTTCTGTAATGACAACCATCCAATTTAGAAATTGAGTAGAGGCTAGAAAAGGATGGGAAAGAGGACTAACTGGTTTATATAAAAATGAAGGGGAGATGGGGAGGTGGAGCAAAAGAAATGTTGAAAAGAGGACCCAGGGAGGGTGAGTAACTACCCTGTGAAGACCATATTGCCGGGCACAGACGGCTGCATTGAAGAATGGGGCCTCACCTCGTGACTAATATGCAGTTTGCTCTCTCATCCTGCCCCAGGGGAGGACAGTTTACTCCCATGTGAAGCGTCTGTGCTGGTCATGGTAGGCCTGAAGGTAAAAAGTTGTGATTTGAAGGAAGGAGGAAAAAAACAGATTTTATAAACTCAAACTTGTTGTCATCAAGAGAGCCCTAGATCTTCATGAGGCTTCGCCTACCAACCAGAAATGAAAAGAGAGGAGAGCCGACACTATGAGGCCGCTTATCACATCCCCCGGTGTCCACATATTTCATCTTTCTAATCCCGATTTTCTACTCACCAGAGCCCTAGATCTTCATGAGGCTTCGCCTACCAACCAGAAATGAAAAGAGAGGAGAGCCGACCCTATGAGGCCGCTTATCACATCCCCCGGTGTCCACATATTTCATCTTTCTAATCCCGATTTTCAACTCACCGAAGTTTTTGTTCTTACTGTTAGATATTTCTTATTTCTTTGCAGCCACAAGATGCCACTCATTTGACATTGGAGAGTTTGGTCTCATTATACAAAAATCATCTTTTCTTGGGCCCATGGGGTAGTGGAGCTGACCCAGAAACAGTGCATCTGATTTATCCCACCAACTGAGCTGAACCAGCCACTGAGCCAGACTCATGGGCTGGAGAAAAGAAAGTCGCATACATATTTTTACATAGCTTTTCTGTATCTGCCTCGGGGACAGAATGATACCTAACGTCAGAATGCCTTGTATCTCATATAAGGAGATATTTAAGATTTAGAATCTAATTGATGTTTGAACTTCAGAAAGTTTCCTTTTACATAGTCTCTGATGGCAAGAAAAGTGTTAAGCAGGGTTTCTATTGGCTCCTGGAAGATGGTGATGTCAGGGTATGGGACTATATAATCCCCTTCCTGCTCTGGGAGCTCCCATTTAGGGGTGGGGGGCCTGCTTATATGAGGCTCTCCTCTGAAGACATGAGGATCAGAATGACCATGAAGGGACACTGCTTTCTCCAGGGATTTGCTTTTCTCCTCATTGGTGCCCTGGTGGGTGCTCAAGGAAGCATAGCCTCACTTCTTCAGACCAGCAGAGATGCCAGAATAGCTCTAAGGCTCTGGGGAATGGCCCTTGGGATCATAAAGACCACGCTCTCTATTGACCATTGGATTTTGGCCAAATGTGATCCTGAGTGACAATGAATGCTGATGTTTCTCCTGTGGGGGGTGGGTGGTCTCTGCTTATTTAGTTCAGCAGTGAGATGTTGCAGAGACATAAAGTGTTCTCAGAATGACCAGAATCTGTGGTTCAGCCTTCCCGAGTACTTGAAAGTTCAAAAAATGTCTGATTACTTCCCAGTTTTCCTGTAATGATTTATGGCTGAGGAACTACCTCAGGCTGGGTCTCTGGTCTGACTTCCTGTACTCTATGTTATGTCTCTCCACCAGCATTTTGGTATTTCTGCCTATGAACTGGTGTGTGTGTGAGTGTGTGTGTGTGTGTGTGCGTGTGTGTGTGTGTAACAGAGAGAGAGAGAGAGAAGGGGGACAGAAATGGGTGAAGGGGAGTTTGAAGAGCATGTGTGTCGGGTCCGCCACCGGCCGACCCGAACAGCCCTAGCCTCGTTCCTTCTGGTGGGCGAGCAAACGGCCCGGGATTCCTCTTTCCCTCCTGTCCCCTTTGGAAGGAGACGGGGAAGAGAGCCGTGAAGAGAGGTGAGCACAACCGCCGGCCCCCAGCCCAGTTAAAGGACACTCAGACGCGGCAGGGGGTTCTGCCAAGCAGTTCCGTTTATTAGCACACAAGCATTTGCTTTTAAAGGGAAATGGAAAAGGCAGGTTTTTTTACATGCTCCAATCAGCTTAAGGGTTCTGTCTCAATGCCTAGCTATTGCAATCACGCAGTTTTCACGAGTGTGGCCAATAAGGGCTAAGGCAAGGTTCCCGCAGACACTCCCACCCTACTTCCTCCCGGTGCCGTCTTAGGCTGCCACGTTAATCCACTTGTAATGTCACTTAAGGTGGCGTTAGTTTTTAAGGCCCGACACATGTGGAGGCTCAGTGTGTGAACAGGGACACATCTATGCAGTGGAATATCCAGTTTTTTAGACAGGAGTCTGTAGAACTAGCCCTCTCTAATCCAGGCTGCTGGATTTGGTTGTGAAGGTGGCAGTGGTGGTGATGCTCTGTGTGTATGTGAGGAACTACCTCAGGCTGGGTCTCTGGTCTGACTTCCTGTACTCTATGTTATGTCTCTCCTCCAGCATTTTGGTATTTCTGCCTATGAACTGGTGTGTGTGTGAGTGTGTGTGTGTGCACGCACGCGTGTGTGTGTGTGTGTAACAGAGAGAGAGAGAGAGAGAAGGGGGACAGAAATGGGTGAAGGGGAGTTTGAAGAGCATGTGTGTCGGGTCCACCACCGGCCGACCCGAACAGCCCTAGCCTCGTTCCTTTCGGTGAGCGAGCAAACGGCCCGGGATTCCTCTTTCCCTCCTGTCCCCTTTGGAAGGAGACGGGGGAAGAGAGCCGTGAAGAGAGGTGAGCACAACCGCCGGACCCCAGCCCAGTTAAAGGACACTCAGACGCGGCGGGGGTTCTGCCAAGCAGTTCCGTTTATTAGCACACAAGCATTTGCTTTTAAAGGGAAATGGAAAAGGCAGGTTTTTTTTACATCCTCCAATCAGCTTAAGGGTTCTGTCTCAATGCCTATCTATTGCAATCACGCAGTTTTCACGAGTGTGGCCAATAAGGGCTAAGGCAAGGTTCCCGCAGACACTCCCACCCTGCTTCCTCCCGGTGCTGTCTTAGGCTGCCACGTTAATCCACTTGTAATGTCACTTAAGGTGGCATTAGTTTTTAAGGCCCGACATCTGCCCCTTTTTGTTTTAATAAGGCAGCTGGAGGCGGCTAACCTTCCCAGCCTCGCCTCCATTCCCTCTGGTGGCTGTGCCTGTCTTAGGTTGTTTCCCTCTGGAAATCTTACCCGTCATTGACTATCCAGCCAAGCAGGGGTGGGCCAGAGACTTAGAGATTGGCGTTGATTTCTTGAAGGGCCATATTGACCCAAGGACTGTCAGGGCTTTCATTATGGGTCACCTCCTCTACCACCTGGGTGAGCATTATGAGAGAAGTGGTGTTGCACCTGATAAGGGACACAATCTGGTTAATGGCATAAGGCCCCAAGATGAGGGGGCCCGCCAGGGAGGACAGCAGGGTGGTGAGCCATGGGGAACCTGAAAGCCAGCTTTGGAACCAATTACTATTGGCTTCTCGCTCTTGTTTGTGCTTTTCTAGCCCTTCTCTAAGCTTAGCTAGGGAATCCTTGACCACTCCAGAGTGGTCGGCGTAGAAGCAGCACTCTTCTTTGAGGACAGTGCATAATCCTCCTTGGTGTAAGAACAACAAGTCTAGTCCACATCGATTCTGTAAAACAGCTTCAAAAAATGATGTTAGCGATTTTTTTTTTAAATGTGATACAGACACCTCCAAGCGGCTTGTATGACCTCCCAGGTTTGNCACTTAAGGTGGCGTTAGTTTTTAAGGCCCGACACATGTGGAGGCTCAGTGTGTGAACAGGAACACATCTATGCAGTGGAATATCCAGTTTTTTAGACAGGAGTCTGTAGAACTAGCCCCCTCTAATCCAGGCTGCTGGATTTGGTTGTGAAGGTGGCAGTGGTGGTGATGCTCTGTGTGTACATGTATACGATGAGGACACATATGGAAACCTTCCTGCCTCTAAAGAAAGCCCTCCCGGTATGAACTATAATCATACCCCAGATAACCCTGCAGCTGCAGTCTGAGCCTGGCGTTGAGTTTCTCTTACTTCCCCACAAACCCACAGCTCAGACATTTTCTGCTTTCGTGTAGTCTTTCCTCAGCCCTGGTTGTTGGCACAGCTTTATCTTCCTGCCTGTGACATTTCCTTTCTTACCTCTTGGATTGTTGGTCCTCCAACCCCGTTGTGCAGCAGAGAAAACTGATGCCAAATGTAGGTGCTCACAGATGGATTGATAGTAGCCTTAAAGGCAGAACGGAGATGTAGCCATAGAGACTTCCAGATGTGCCTCTCCTGGTCGATTTTTCTCTGCCCTGTGGATACTCAAGCTTGTTCTATGATATTCTAAAGGATCTGCTATTTAGGAAGAACCTTGTGCTTGTGAATGCCCTTGTGGTCAAATTTTCTCCTTTGTAGGTCTCTCAGACTTTATAGGAAATCTGGTTTCTACTGGGCATCTGGTTCAGGAGAATTCAAAATATCAATATTTGACCTCTTGAAATGAGAATAACCTAGGCACATACCTGGGGAAAGGTGTGGCCCTTGGTCCTGGATGCTTCAGCGAGGCCCCTCACCTCTCTGTCTCTTCTCTATCTCATGTTGCTGCCCTATTTCAAACCCCTCCAGTCAGAAGTCTCTGCTCCTCTTCTCTGGGAATGTCCACCTCTCCCAGCAGGAGCAGTAAGTTCTGCTTCTCACTCCCTTATTATGTATCTTGGAGATCCAGTTCCTTGGGCGTTGGCCATATGCCAATGATGGTTGTCCTTTTCCAGGCTTTTCCAGCTCTTGGGATAGAGGTGGACTCTCAAAATGAAATATAAAATTGACTCGCTGATTCATCACATTTTGGTCTCTCCAGGTATGAGAGCAGTGAATAAATATCTCATTAGGCAAAGAGGAAATCACAATTCACTCAAATAAGCATAATTTTTTCTTGGGTAGAACTTTTTGTAGAATCATATGATTAAAGCCCATGTTCACATATTAAAGCACTCTGTTCATGTGAGTTTACCCACTGTACTTGTGAAATTTCAACCTTGGTATCATAATGCCAGAGAGCATTAAAAATTTCCTGAGCCTGGCAATTACAAGAGTCTCTACAGTGAGAATCAGGATCTGCCAGCTCCCTTTAGGTTCCTTCCGAACTCCAAATCTCTGCATTAGTTGAGGGTGTGTTGCAGTCCCTAAACACACACACCCAGAAACAATTAAGTTGGAACGTTCTTGTACATCATTTTATATCGATTTTCTAAACTAGCAATATATTTTGAGTTTCTTTCTTTTTTTTTTTTTCCTTTTTGTCTTTTTTTGTGACCGGCAACGGATCGCAACCCTCAGTGTCGCGCGCGTACCGGACCGGGACCGGCCACGGGATCGCAACCCTCGGTGTTGCTCCCGCACCTCGCTCAGCCAGTGAGCGGCCGGTCAGCATGTGGGATCCGAACTCTCGGAGGGAGTGCCGCCGCGCTTCCCAAGCCGCGCACTGTAGCAGTGCACCACCGGGCCGGCCCCTTGAGTTTCTTTCTGTCCTGTTAAAATATCATCAATGTCATTTGTCCAGATGCCAGCATTTTACCTTATTATTGAATCATAACTTATTTACCTAACCTCATTTGTTATATGTTTACGTTTTCAATTACAATGCTGTGATAAAGGTATTATGAAAATATACATTGACTTAATGGAAAATCCACTATTATTTTCTCAAGATAACCATTTCGAATGCTTCTGATATATATTGCCTATTTGTCCATAAGAATAGTTTTCAGGGCCAGCCCATGGCTCACTCGGGAGAGTGTGGTGCTGATACCAAGGCCGCGGGTTCGGATCCCATATAGGGATGGCTGGTTTGCTCACTGGCTAAGCGTGGCGCTGACAACACCAAGTCAATGGTTAAGATCCCCTTACTGGTCATCTTTAAAAAAAAAAGAATAGTTTTCAGTAACCTTAATTCTCAATAATATTAACTGAGAGTATTATTGTCTATAACTTTGCACAAGTACATAATATATTTTAAATCCATATTGACCCTATATACAAAATATTATCTTCTTATAGTGTAGCCCTAAGATATTTGCCTTAACCATTTTTATCTTATCTCTAGAATATTTATCATAACCTTTTTTATTATTGGGAACTCTTTATAAACTAACATTATTTACTATTTTTCTTATTTTGTAAATATTTTCCCCAATTTATTTTTTTCATACTAATGTTCTTAGGGTTGTGTATGGGGGGACATTTTTTTTTTTTAATTTTTTTATTTTTTTTATTTTTTTTAAAAGATGACCGGTAAGGGGATCTTAACCCTTGACTTGGTGTTGTCAGCACCACGCTCAGCCAGTGAGCGAACCGGCCATCCCTATGTGGGATCCGAACCCGGGGCCTTGGTGTTGTTAGCACCGCACTCTACCGAGTGAGCCACGGGCCGGCCCAGGGGGACATTTTTTACATGGTCCACTCTATAATGATTACTGCCTTTAAGGGCATGCTTTGAGATTGTGTATGGGGGGACATTTTTTACATGGTCCACTCTATAATGATTACTGCCTTTAAGGGCATGCTTTGAGTGCCATATTTCATCCCCAAATTACCTTTAATCAAGTTTTAGTTTTCAAAAATAATTTTACAGTTTCACTAAACAACATTTAAAATCTTCTTTGTATCAGAATTTGTTTTAGTGTGTGTGTGTGATGGTGTTATATTATTTGCACCAGATATGATTTACATTTTAGACATGTATTTTTTTAAATTACAAATTTAAAAAACAGTCATAACATGGATACATTTAATCACTTAACAACCTGGTTAAAAGTTGTCAGCCTTATTCCAATTCCAATTAAAGCAATCAGAAAGAGACTTCCTAGAAACCCCCCACCCTATCTACTTGCCTATCAGCGATTCTCCACTTTCCCTACAGGTCCAATATCTCCTGTGTACCCAGTAACTCCACCTGCGTGCTGGACCCCACTCCCCAAGCCCACTCTGAGGCACGCCTCCAGCAATTCTCCCCTTTCAATCGTATCCCACCACTTTTCACTTTCTACTGAATGTCTGCCAACATGCAAACATGTTACATCTCCTATCTTCAACAAATGAACAACTAAATTTCTCTAGGCCTCACTTCCTTAAGAGTTACTGCTACTTTCCTTTGCTCCCCCTTTCAGCAAAATCCCCCACAAGAGCAGTCTACAATCACGGTCTGCAATTTTCTTCTATCTCTTCTCTTTCTGAATCACAGTGAGGCTTTCCTGCCCCCTCACTCTACTGAAACTTCACCCTACAAAGCCCATGCGTGATCACCACATTGCTAAATTCAATGATCAGTTCTCAGTTCTTGTTTGTGTAAGTTTTGCTCGATACACCAGTAGTATTTAGCATAGATAATCACTCTGTCCTCTCGGTACATTTCTTCACCCAATTTCTAAGACACCACACTGCCTTAGTTTTTACCCTACCTCACTGGCCACTCTTTCCAAGGATGTTTGCTAGGTCAGCCTCTTCGCCCAAACTCCTAATAATGGGGTGTCCCAGGGACTCAATCCCAGATTTTCTTCTCTTCAGCGTTTCCACCACACCTTTGGTGATCACATTTAAATCTCATAGTTTTAAATATTTATATATCATCAACTAATATATTTCTATCTCTAGGCCAGGTCTCTCCTACCATATCCACACTTGTCTGTCCTGTTGTCTACATGCCTGGCCACTTTGGTTATCAGCCACACCTCTCGGGTTACCACGTCCAAAACTGAACCCCAGCTCTCTCCACTCCCGCCCTCAAAAAACATACTTAACGTGCTCCACCCACAGCTCACGCCGAAACCTTGGGGCCCGCCCTGGTGCTTTTTTTTCTCTGACATCTCATATCTAATCTATCAGAAAAATTCTGTCATCTTTATTGACAAAATATATACAGGATATGACATGTTTTTCACATGTTTTTCTATTTTATTAGTTTTTCCCAGGGAACCACTTCTGGAACTTGTGATCTGCTCTATTTTATCATTTTCCCACTATTATACATTTTCTTCTCTTTATTATTACTATTCTCTCTATCTTCTTGGGAATTATTCCTTTCTTCTCAATTTAAAGGAATTTTTACTAAATTCATATCAGCTTTTTTTAACCTCTTAGAGTACAAGCACTTGTACTTGTAAATTTCTATGTACTACTTTAGCAGCACTTCATATGTATAAAAATAGTAGAAATTTTATTTTCATTTTCAACTATTTTTACTTTGTGAAGTCTGAACTTCAAACAATTTGCAAATTTTTTAGTTTCAAGATACATGGGGAATTTTTGTCTATTTTTGAATTTCTAATTCAAATATTCCTCATGAAACATAATTTCATCACAGTCACAAAATGTGATCAGTATTATATTGATTCTTTGGCATTTGCTGACTTGTTCAATAGGTGGTTACCTAGTCAGTTTTCTAATGTTTCATCTAGGCTTGATAGAAATGTGTACATGCTTACTGTGTTGATTGGTGCTAATAGCATGTTAATAGCATAATTCAAATCTTCTAATTTGGGGAATGTTTTTTTGCTTCACCTGTCATTTATTGAGGTAGATGTGATCTCCATAGTTCTGTCAATCATTGAATTGTATATTTTGAGGCTTTTAATTAAGTACATATACGTTTTAAATTATTATATCTTCCTAGTGAATTGAAATATTATGCATTATTGGTTTATCTTCTAGTTCCTAATAATGCTTTGAATATTAAAGTCTATTTTGTCTTTTATTAATATAAATATCAGTTTTTATTTTCTTGTTTTTGCCCCAGTTTTAAACAATTTTAAAAGTAATTCTTAAAATTTTAAAGTAATTTCAGATTTACAGAAAATTTCCAAAATAAAGAAAAAGTACATACAGTTTGATATTGAACAAAGGCCCCCAAATGTTAACACTCTACCATATTTGCTTCATCATCCTCTTCCTCACTGTTGTTTTTTAATTATTGTGGTAAAATTCACTTAACATAAAGTTCACCATTTTAAATTATACAATTCTGTGGCCTAAAGTACATTAGCAATATTGTGCAACCACCACCACTACCTAAAGTCTGGGATCTTTTCACCATCTGAAAAGAAAACCCTTGACGCAAGCAGTCATTTTCCATTTCTTCCTCCCCCCAGCCCCTGGCAACCATTAATCTCCCTTCTGTTTCTATGGATTTACCTATTACCTACTGTGTATATTTTATATAAATGAAATCAGATAATGTGTGGGATTTTTTGACTGGCTTAGTGTACTCAGCATAATGTTTTCAAGGTTTATTCATGTTGAAGCGTGTGTCAGTACCCACTTCTTTTTATGGCAGAATGAGAACGTGCCGCATTGTATGGATACATTTCATCCACTCGTTCATCAGCTGATGGACATGTACTTAGCAAATTTCCCGTGTACAGAACTGTGTTATTGACTGTAGTCACCATGCTGTACACTAGGTCTCTAGACATTCGTCCTTCATAACTGCAGCTTTGTACCCTTTGACCAACATCACCTCATGTATCTTTATCCCGTTATTTTCAGATTTCCTGTGTCTATTTTAGATGTTTCTCTTACAAAGAGCATTTGACTGTATTATTTTTAATATCTAATTTGATATTCTTGTTTTTAACTGATAGTTAGTATATGTGTATTTTTTCCATTGTTTATGTATTTTGACTTGTTTGCATCACTTGGAAATTCTCATTCATTGTATTTTGAAGTACAGCCTCTTCCAAGTCTGCTTGTACTTACTCTGCCTTCTCTCCCTCTCAAACCCTTTGGCCTCCCCTGAAGCCCCAATTATACATGTGTTATGTGCTCTCATTCTATTTTCCATATTCCATCCATCTCTTTTTCAAATGTGGTGGTCATTTTTTTTTTTTTAAAGATGGACCGGTAAGGGGATCTCAACCCTTGACTTGGTGTTGTCAGCACCACACTCTCCCAGTGAGCAAACTGGCCATCCCTGTATAGGATCCAAACCCGTGGTCTTGGTGTTACCAGCACCGCACTCTCCCGAGCAAGCCACGGGCTGGCCCTGTGGTGGTCAATTTTAATAATCTCTTGTGTTTTGCACATCTTAATTTTATTTTTAAAAATATATTATATATGGCTATATATTCTTTATATGATAAAACCATTATCTGAGTTTGTTG
>NW_007727952.1:322257-331330 GCF_000696425.1 Galeopterus variegatus | reverse complement strand
TGAGCAAACTGGCCATCCCTGTATAGGATCCAAACCCGTGGTCTTGGTGTTACCAGCACCTCACTCTCCCGAGCAAGCCACGGGCTGGCCCTGTGGTGGTCAATTTTAATAATCTCTTGTGTTTTGCACATCTTAATTTTATTTTTTAAAATATATTATATATGGCTATATATTCTTTATATGATAAAACCATTATCTGAGTTTGTTGGGGATCTAAAGCTATTGTTGTTTTTTCCTGATTCATTCACTCATTAATTCATCTATTCAACAAATATTTCTTGAGTGTTTTGTGTCAGAAAAGTTTGCAAGTACTTTTAACATAGCAGTGAACCAAATATAAAGGAAAACGATTCACAAAACAGATTCTGAAGGAGGATTGATTGACAATAATATAAACACATAGGTAAATTTGATATTATATTACAATATGATGTGTTATACAGAACAAAATACAGAAGGAGAAGGAGTAAGAGGTAATGGGTGGACAAGGGTGTGATTTACATATGTTATTTGAAGAAAGCCTTTTTGAGATGATGGTTTGCTCTTCTTGTGCTATATTTGGCACTCCTGAAGATCTAAATTATGGATGCTCTCCTTAAGAAGAAATTTGGGTCTGTTATGGCCAGTAGCCTGGGTGACCAGAATAACACCTCAGATCACATTTGACCTTCCATATGGCTCTGATTTAATGACAGTCTCTTTATCAGAATACCAAGTTTCTTCTTTGCAGAAATTGATCTGGTGATTCTAAAATTTACAAGGAAATACAAGGGACCTCGAATAGCCAAAACAATTGTAGAAAAGAAAAACAAAGTTCTGGAAGATTTACTCTTCCTGATTTTAAAACTTATTACAAAATTGCAGTAATTAAATTTTGTACTGACATATATGATAGGTAAGACATATGTAATGCCTATAAAGGTAGACATATATAATATCAATGGAATGAAATTGAGGGTTCTGAAATAAACCCACACATTTATTGTCAGTTGATTTTGAAAAAGTTGCCAAGACAATTCAATGGGAAAGAAACAGTCTCTTCAACAAATAATACTGCAACAACTGAGTATCAACATGCAAAAGAAGGAAATTGGACTGCACCTCACACCATATTCAAAAATGCACTGAAACTGGCTAAAATANACATTTATTGTCAGTTGATTTTGAAAAAGTTGCCAAGACAATTCAATGGGAAAGAAACAGTCTCTTCAACAAATAATACTGCAACAACTGAGTATCAACATGCAAAAGAAGGAAATTGGACTGCACCTCACACCATATTCAAAAATGCACTGAAACTGGCTAAAATACTTAAATGTAGAAGCTAAAAACATAAAACTCAGGCCGGCCCGGTGGTGCACTGGAGAGTGCGCCGCTTGGGAGCACGGCGGCGCTCCTGCCGAGGGTTTGGATCCCATGTGGAGACCGGTTCCCGCTCACTGGCTGAGCGCGGTGCAGGCACAATACCAAGGGTTGCGATCCCGTTACCGGTCAGTAAAAAAGACAAAAAAGGAAAAAAAACAAAAAAAAAACAAAAAACATAAAACTCCTAGAAGAAAACATACAAATAAACTTGTGAGCTTGGACTGGGAAAAGCATTTTTAATATGGCACCAAAGCACAAGCAATCAAAGGAAAAGTAGATAAATATGAATTTATTAAAATTAAAAATTTTTGTGCTTCAAACGACACCTTCAAGAAAGTGAAAAGACAATCCACAGATTGTGAGAAAATATTTGAAAATCATATATAAAGAACTTGTATGTAGCATATATAAGAACTCTTACAATTCAATAATTAAAATACAAATAACCCAATTAAAATGGTCAAAGGATTGAGGATTTGAATAGACATTTCTCCAAAGAAGATATGCAAATGACCAATTACCACATCAAAAGATGCACAGAAAAACAAAAACAACAACAACAACAAAAAAATAAATAAATAAAAAATAAAATTAAAAATTTTTGTGCTTCAAACGACACCTTCAAGAAAGTGAAAAGACAATCCACAGATTGTGAGAAAATATTTGAAAATCATATATAAAGAACTTGTATGTAGCATATATAAGAACTCTTACAATTCAATAATTAAAATACAAATAACCCAATTAAAATGGTCAAAGGATTGAGGATTTGAATAGACATTTCTCCAAAGAAGATATGCAAATGACCAATTACCACATCAAAAGATGCACAACATCATTAGTCGTAGGGAAATGCAAACCAAAACTATAACGAGATGCCACTCACACTCAGTAGGATGTCTGGATTCAAAAAGGCAGATAAAACAAGTGTGTGAGAGGGTGTGGAGAAATTGAAAGTCTCATACACTGCTGATAGGAATATAGCATGGTATAGACACTTCGTAAAAAAAGTCAGGCCATTTCTCAAACTATTAGAGATGGCACCATAAGACCCCAGCAATTCCACTTTAGATATATACACAAGAGAAATGAAGACATATGTTCACACTAAAATTTGTATAAGAATGTTCATCACAGCATTATTTGTAATAGCCAAGAGGCAAAAACAACCCAGTGACCATCAACTGATGAGTGGAGTACAAAAACATGGTACATCCATGCCGTTGAATGCTATTCAGCCACAAAAATAAAATGAAGTACTGAAACATGGATAAACCTTGAAGACATTATGCTAAATGAAAGAAGACAGTCATGAAAGACCATATATTTTATGATTACATTTACATGAAAGGTCCAGAATAGGCAAATCTGTGGGGACACAAAGTAAATTAGTGGTTGCCCAGGGCTGGAGGGGATGGGGAGTTTGAAGGTGACATCGAACAGATACAGGGTTTCTTTTTGGAGTGACGAAAATGTTCTAATATACAGTCCAGCGGTGTTTGCACAAATCTGTGAACATTCTAAAAGCCATTGAATCGTACAATTAAATGGGTGAATTTCATGGCATGTAAATTATTTCTCAATACAAGTGATACCAAAAACATATCTAAATGACTTGTTGTAATGTCTGTGATTTCATTCCTGATGTTGGTAAGTTGGTACTACTCCATGTTTATCAATTTTATTAGTATTTTCAGTGAACCACATTTGAAGGGTTACTTTCTCTACCTTATGTTTGCCTTCTATTTCATTAATTTTGTTCTGGCCTTTGTTAATTCCAAACTTCTAGTTCCTTTAAGCTTTATTTGCTGATCTTATTCTACTTTCTTAAATGGAAGGATATATTTTTTTATTTCCAGTATTCTTTTCTAAATCATGCAATCTAGGTTATAAATTTCTCTTAGGCACTGCTTTAGTGGCATTAGAGAAGGTTAGTTACATCATATATTCACATCACTATGTCACAATATTTTCTAACTTTTTTTATTTCTTCCTTGATTCAGGTATTTTTTAAAAGACTATTGCTTAATTTCCCAAAATTTAGGACTTGCTAGCTGTATTTTCATATTAATTATTAATTTGTTTCCACTGTGGTCAGAGGAAATACTCTATGAATTCAATTATCTGAGAGTTTTTGTCCTATAATATGGTCAATTTTGATACACGTTTCACGTGCATGTACAGTAATGTGAATTCTTTCATTGTTGGGTGCGTTGCTCTAAATATGGTATTTAGTTCAGTTTGCTAATTATGCTATTTTACGTGTACTGTGTTCTTCCTTTTTGTTTGCTTGGTTGACCTGCTATTGAAAGCGTTATATTAAAGTTCCCACGTTTCGAGTGTGAATTTTTCTATTTCTTCTTTTCATTGTCAAGTATCATTCCTATCATTCCATTTAGTAAAGCCGTGTTTGGACATCTCTTTAGGATTTTAATATCTATAATATCTCTACTAACAGTTTACTGCACTATAATCATGAAAAATCTTTCTATAAATCAGTGTACCTGTGTATCTAAGTATAACTAGTATTACTTTTTGTGATACTGGTCGGGCTAACCCAGTTTTCTTCTGGCTAGTGTTGACATAGTATATATAAATAATTTTTCCATCATTTTACTTTTAATCTGTCTTTGCCCTCACATATAAGTGAGTATATTGCAAGCACCATGTACTTGGATTCTGTTGTTTTATCTAGATTCATTTGTACTTTGAGTATCTAATCCATTTACTTTAAATGAAATTATGGATATCATTGGGTTAGTATCTATCATTTGCTAATCTGCTTTATGTTCCTTTTTCTCTCCTTATTTGCCTTTTTTATATTAAATACTTTTGTTATTAATCCAAATTTCGACTTTTCCTTTGATTTCCGCATCATTACTAGATATGGGGGTTTCATATCTTTCTTGGAGTTCTCCGAGCTTCTTAAATATGTGAGTTGATATCTTTCATCTACTTTAGAAAATTTTCATCAATTTTCTCTTCAAATATTGCTTCTGCTTCTCTCTCGTCCCCTCCTCCTGCTCCTCCCTGTCTCTCCCTGGCACCTTTCTAAGACTCCAGTTCCCTATCAGACCCTTTGAATATGTGCCAAATGTCTTGGAATCTCTATTTTTTTCTACCAATCTTTTTCCTCTGTATCTTTCAGTTTTGAAGTTTTCTTTTGACTTGAGTTCTAAGTTACTAATTTTGTCTTCAGTTCTGTGTAAACTGCTTTTAAACCTATTCTTTCCATTCTTACTTCTGCACATTTTATTTTCAGTTGGTGAGTGTTCTTTTGAAGTTTTTATATATTTCAAATCCTCTGTTAAAGTTTTTTTATTGAAACACAATCGATTTTTTATATTTGTGGAGTACAGCATTGAACATCAATAGCTGTGTGCAGCATGTGACGATGAGCCATTAGCTCATGCACTGTATTGGGAAATTCCCTTTAAGAAAAAAACCCTGTAGATCCTTGAATAAACTCTAAAATTATCTTACTCTGGAAGTTTAGCATATTTAGTCCATGTTATTTCCACAGGTATCTGATGCTTTCAGTCTTCTTTACATTTCCAGCTTTTTTAGTCGTACCCGTTAGGAGCACTGACCTGTCGTGAGCTCCTCCATTCTTCATGAAAGCAAAAGTTCTAGGTTTGGTTTTCTGCTTCAACTTTTACTTAAAGTGAAACATTGATGGGCCTTATTTAACTTCTTACATCACTCTCCTCATATTTAAAAAGAAAGACAATAATACAATGGGTCTGTCCAAATTGTCTGTTCAAGTGATTTCAGAGCAGGAATCTAACCTACCTCTCTGCTCTGTGGTGGTGTTAGAAACACACAAAATTTCCCCTAGAGAAAAAAGAACTCCAAATTTTGAGTAATAGCCACTTCTGATGTAAAGTCCAAGCAGGGATTAGATTTCTACCAGGGGAAAAGCAATATCGTGCGATTCCCAGCGGCACCCGGCCAGTGTCAGTATCACCTGACATCATCTCTCACGTGAGGCTGCCCCATCTACTCAAAGAGGATCACATGTCCTGAAATAAGTATCCAGGTCTGTAATCTGAATCCTAGAATCATGAATGAAATGCTCTGGGGTAAACCGTGACCTGTCTCACGGTCCACTTTTTTTGAGCTCTGAGTGATGATCACCAGAAACAGTTCTGATAGGTCCTGGACTCACGGCTGCCACCTGAGGCTGCTGATGAGCTGACCCGTTCCTGACTTTCCTCTTTTGCTCTAATCTTTCTAACTCCCGGGTTAATGATACTGAAATGTGTGGGTGTGGGTGTGGATATTTATAAGAAATAAATCCAGCTGCTGTGCCCTTACAGTGACTCTGACTGAACTTATTCAGAGAAAGATACTGTCAACTGTTCAGTGTGGAGATTCTGACATTTCCAGTTCACCCTCTTCAGATCCTATTCCGAATTCTACAGATCAGAGGGTTAACACTGATGGTAACATCTTAGATCTCAAGCTACTCACTAGATTATTTTCAATTTAATTAAATTCCCTGTGCTCTAACCCTTTCTCTAGGGGACCAGACCCCACTGCTGCCACAGTGCAGCGTCTCCTTCTTTGACCCATCAGGCTCTGCAGCCTCAGAAAAGAGTGCTGCCATCTGCTCAGATGAGAATGTCCCACAACACCAGCACCCCATTCCCTGTATAAATACCCGCCATTGACTGGTCTCTCTCTCTCCCCAGAGAGCAGACAGCTCCGCCTGGTGGACGGGGACAGTCACTGCGCCGGGAGAGTGGAGATTCTTCACCAGGGCTCCTGGGTCACTGTCTGCGATGACAGCTGGGACCTGAGCAATGCCCGCCTGCTGTGCAGACAGCTGGGCTGTGGAGAGGCCCTCAATGCCACGGTCTCTGCTCACTTCGGGGTGGGATCTGGCTGGACGACCTGAAGTGCACAGGAAAGGAGTCCCACGTGTGGAAGTGCCCTTCCCGCTCTGCTCACTTCGGGGTGGGATCTGGGTCCATCTGGCTGGACGACCTGAAGTGCACAGGAAAGGAGTCCCACGTGTGGAAGTGCCCTTCCCGGGGCTGGGGGCAGCACAACTGCAATCACGGGGAGGACGCAGGGGTCATCTGCTCAGGTATAGTCAATGTATTGTCTACTGTCTGGGATAAGGAAAGTTCCAAGTGATATTGTGTCTGATTTCTGGGGGAATAGAGATGGATGGGCTGGAGAGAACAGAGAGGTTCACCCATAGTCCAAACTGCTGAAAGAAGCTGTGGAGGATGGGCTTCCTTTACTTCCTTCTTGTAAGCCTCAGTTGCTGTTCTTTCCTTCTCCAGTGGTCTAACCTGACTAGGTCATTTATTCTAGAATCATCCCAATTAAAATCAAGCTTCACAATTTTATTTTTATACTTTACTTTTATAGAGTGAAACATCTGTAAATCACCACACACACTCCCTTCGTGACAGTCAACCCATCAAAGGGAGGAACACGAATATACTTTCCTTGGTTGAATTGAGTGTTTCTATCTGAAGAGCATGAGACTCTGTTTGCACTAGTTTTACAGTAGAGTTACAAGGCATATAAAAACATGTCAGAAATTTAAGAATTTGTATCAAATTGCAAATATCCTTTGCAGAGTCAGACCGTGTGCTGGTAGGACCAGAAAACTGCAGCTCAAATGCTCTGAGACATAGCTTCTCCTTCTATCATTACAAGAAATGATTATCAATTCATTTCTGTTTCAAAAATAGCAGTTGTGTAAATTCAAACACTGGAGGGACACTCAGTCATGTGTTAGCCAATCAGTGGTGGATGCAATAAAATATGAATTGGTATCTTCTACAGTAAGATATTATACAGTTTATACGTGATGATTTCAATGATATGAGAACTGCTTTGGGGGGGGGTTATTTGATAAGAATGGGAAGAAGACTCCAAATGGGATGCTTGAAGAAGGTGCGAGAGACATAGAGTAACTGGGGGAGGGGGAAGAGGAAAAGACAATGGGAGCTGACAAAAGGCACCTGCAGGGCTCTCCCAGCAGCACGGAGGGCCAGACACAGGAGTACGTGCATGTGAGCTCCATATGGCTGGTTATAGGGAAGGAAAAGAGTGGGTCGTAAGACTGACTCAAGTCTGCAGTACAGAGAAGGTCAGGATGGTGAAAGGAAGGGTCCCAGTGGCGGGATTTTATTTCCTGGTGCTCACTTAAGCAACTTGCCAAAGACATAAGCGTATCCATATAGTCAGAGGCCACACGACGATGTATCTGGGTGCAGTTTTCATTTTGCCCTCCAGGGGTTGATTCATACTGACGAACAGCCCTCTGGCGTGCAGCTTCCCTTTTCGTGTACTATCCAGGTCTCTCGTAAACTTTACAGAGGGCTTAGAACGACTTGTCTTTCTCATCACTAGACGAAAAGCCCAACAAAGATAACAGCATTGTTTTATTGCAGTTTATATTCCCAGCACCTACCAAAGTTTCTACAACATGGAAAATTCTGAAAAGGTGTTTGTATTTTCAATAAAATGACGTGAAGTGGACTCTCAATATCGCTCTCAAATACCTTTCTCCTACCGAAATATCAGATCTTGGCTGAAAGTTGAGGTACGCCCCATCTGAAGCCTCCTCTCTCTCCCCTATTTTGGTCATTTCCTGACCAGAGGCTCAATTTTTGTCTCTTTCTGGGCCTCCAGTGACCGCTCTCCCTGCCCCTCGCTGCACCTTGATGGGAAGATCACGCCGATTACGTGTGGCTGTCAAGGGTGAACGGGCAGCCCGAGGGCAGAGGGAAAGTTTGGTCTTCAAGGAAGATAGTTTGATATTTGTGGGTCTCTGAGTGGCCAAATGCCACATCCAGTGGAGACATTCCCAGAAGCTCAGGCAACACACTGCTCGGCTCCAAACGGTGCAGTAGGTGCCTGGACTGATGGATGAGGAGCCGGATGGATACAGAAGCAGGTGAGGCTTATGGTCAGAGGTCCTGAGAGTTGGTTGTATGCAAATGAGTCCCAGCTACAGGCAGAATGGAGGAGGCAATCTTAGTCATAGGGGAAGAAATGAAAGTGTGGTCTTGATAAAAAATGATAAAAACCAACCTGGTCATCCTTGCTCTCTTGCTTCCATGGATAAAATCAAGCCATAAAGCTTAATAATGAGAGGAGGTGAGAAGGGACATTTCCTCCAGGCAAAAGAGCACTAAGCAGAAGATGAGATGTGGAAAATCAGAAATCTTCCAGGCCCAGGCATGGGAACAGAAATAGCCGTTCACTTAAGGCCTGGACTCCTGAGATCCTCCTGTGACACATGCTGATGTCTCTCTTGCCAATGGAATGAGTTTGGAAAGCAGAGGCCATCTTTGTGAGAGACAAGTATTTGTGAAGTACCAAATAGAGGAGACATGGTGTATACTTAACACTGGGCCTGAAGGAAGAGGAAATGTGTAGACACCTGGGATGCAGAGCTGTCATTGAAACGCATAAAACAAGGACACAGAGATGGCCGGCCCGTGGCTCACTCAGGAGAGTGCGGTGCTGACAATACCAAGTCAAGGGTTAAGATCCCCTTACCAGTCATCTTTAAAAAAAAAAAAACAAGGACACAGAGGAGGACAGGTCTGGATGACAACCATATGCTCTAACTCTGTAACCTTCAAAAAGTCACCCTTGGGCCGGCCCGGTGGCGCACTGGATAAGTGTGCCGCTTGGGAAGCGCGGCGGCGCTCCCGCCCGAGGGTTCAGATCCCAC
>NW_007727952.1:317332-321277 GCF_000696425.1 Galeopterus variegatus | reverse complement strand
GGACACGGAAAAAGACAAAAAGACCAAAAAAAAAAAAAGTCACCCGCCCTGGGGTCTGTCTTCTCTGGTGTAAAATGAGGATCCAGCTCTCAAGAGTCCTAAATATTATTTACAGCTTCTAAAGCTTGTTGGTCTCTATCTTAGTCCTGAAAGGGGCTGTTATGAGAAAGTTTAGGATACTGGAGGAGTGATACGCACAGAGAGAGAGCTAGAAAGGAAGCGTGAGAGTGAGAGTGGACCTATGGTAAAGAAAGAGCCAAAGGGATTGTAATGAATTGAATTATGTCCCCCCAAACTCCCAAAAGCTTGAACTGTGTTCCCCAAGTTTTATGTATTAGAAACTTGACCCCCACTGTGACTGTAAGAGGGTGGGAAATCCTATTATGGTAATTGAAAAGTGGAGCCTTGAAGAGGTGATTGGATTGTAGGACCATGCAGTAGTGAATGGATTAAAAACGGAGGTCAGGGGTGTGGTTCTGAGGGCTTTAAAAGAAGGGGAGTCTGTCTCTCTCTCTCTCTCTGCTTCCACCATCTTGCAATGTGAGACCTCTGGGTTGCTGTTGCCACCACCAGATGGACTTGGGACTTCTCAGCCTCAGAAACTTCTTCTAATGCTTCTCTTCTAATGCTGCCTGTGTCCACTGTTTTCTGTTGTGCCGTCCTTTAAGAAACAGTGTCCAGCTGGTGCTGCTCAGGTGAGCCTGCCAGCAGCAGCCAGCAGCCCACCAGTGAGCAGAACCATGCAGCTGGACCTGGCTCCTCTCCCCACCTCAGACCCAGGGGGAAGCAGCAGCTTACTGATCTGACCCACTGAGTTTGGCCCAGCAGAACTCCATGGCACTAGGGGCTCATCCTTTGACATACAGTCTTGAATGGGAACCAAGGTGATTTAACATAACCACCACCACACCTACTCTCAAGGAAAGACATTTCACTCCCCACAGTAGCAACCATGGCCACTCCACAGCCAACCTCAGTATAATTGAAGAAACAAACCCCCTACCAAATGACCATGCGTCAGCCAAAAAATATGAAGTATGAACAATCAAGAAGAAATGACACCACCAAAAGGATACAGTAATGTTCCAAAGTCAGACTCCATGGAACAGGGAATCCTTGAAATGCCTGAAAAAGAATTTTGAGCGATTATCTTAAGAAAACTTGGAGAAATAAAGGAAGACTCAGAGAACACAATGGAACAAGAAAAAACATCCAGAATATGAAGGAGGATGAAGGAGGAAATCTACAAAGAGATTAATACCATAAAAAAGAGTGTAGCAGAACTTCTAGAAATGAAAGACTCACTCAATGAAATAAAAAACACAACTGAGAGCTTGAGCAGCAGGGTAGAGCAAGCACAAGAAATAATTTCAGAGCTTGAAGATGGTCTTTTTGAAATAACTCAGGCAGACATAAAAGGAAAAAAGAATTTAAAATAATGAGGAAAATCTAAGAGAGATAGCAGACAACCTCAAGCGCTCTAACATCTGAATTGTGTGTATTCCTGAAGGGCAGGAAAAAGGAAACGATATCAAAAACCTACTCAAGGAAATAGTAACAGAGAACTTCCCAGGTATAGGGTGAGATGCAAACCTTCAGATCCAGGAAGCTCAAAGGTCCTGAAACAGATTCAACCCAAAAAGATCCTCCCCAAGACATATTATAGTTACATTTGCAAAGCTCAAAGACAAAGAGAGAATTCTACAAGCAGCAGGAGAAAAACTTCATGTCACTTATAGGGGAACCCCCATCAAACTAACCGCACACTTCTCAACCAAAACCATACAGGCCAGAAGAAAGTGGAATGACATATTCAAAATACTAAAAGAAAGAACCTGCCAGCTAAGAATTCTTTACCCAGGAAGGCTCTCCTTCAAAAATAAGGGAGAAATAGTGTATTTCCCAGACAGACAAAAGTTGTGGGAGTCCACCACCACACGACTAGCCCTGCAAGAAATTCTCAAGAGTGTCATTCATCTGGAATCTGAATAATGGTGACCACCATCACAAACACACAAGAAAGAGCAAAACCCACCATTAAAACAAAAATGTCATGGGCCGAGCCCATGGCGCATTCGAGAGAGTGTGGCGCTGGGAGTGCAGCAGCACTCCTGCCGCAGGTTTGGATCCAATATAGGGATGACCAGTCCGCTCACAGCACTCACTGGCTGAGCATGGTGCAGCCAGCCTCAAAAAGGACAAAAAAAAAAAAAAATGCCAGCAAGAAAGAGAAATAAGCTAAATCATTCACCTTAAATTCCCAACTCACAATGAAGAAGAGAAATAAAAGGGTAAATAATTATCAAAATATATTTAAATGACCTAAATAAGTAGCAATTATATGACAGGAATTAAACAACACTTAATAACTACTCTAAATGTGAATGGACTAAACACCCATTCAAAAGACACAGACTAACTGGATTAAAAAGCTAGATCCAAGTATATGCTGTCTTCAAGAGACCCACCTCACCTGTAAAGACAAATACAGACTAAAAGTGAAGGGATATAAAAAGATATACCATGCAAATGGAAGCCAAAAATGAGCAGGAGTAGCTATTCTTATATCAGACAAAATAGACTTTAAACCAAAAAACATTTAAAAAGACAAAGAAGGACATTATATAATGATAAAGGGAACTATCCAGCTAGAAGTCATAGCAATCATAAACATATATGCACCCAATACTGGAGCACCCAGATATATTAAGCAAACACTCTTAGACCTAAAGAAGGAGATAGGACATAATGCATTAATAGTGGGTGATCTGGGGCTAGCCCGGTGGCGCACTGGAGAGTGCGCCGCTTGGGAGCGCGGTGGCGCTCCCACTGAGGGTTCAGATCCCATGTGGAGACTGGTTCCCGCTCACTGGCTGAGCGCGGTGCGGGCGCAACACCGAGGGTTGCGATCCTGTTGCCAGTCCCCGGTATGGGTGCGACACTGAGGGTTGCGATCCCGTTACCGGTCAGTAAAAAAAGACAAAAAGGAAAAAAAAAATAGTGGGTGATCTGAACACCCCTCTCTCAGTATGGGACAGGACTTCCAGGCAACAAGTCAACAAAGAGACACAGGATTCAGTCTACATTCTAGACCAGCTGGACTTGGCAGATATATACAGAACATTTCACCTAATAGCTAAAGAATACACTTTCTTCTCATCAGCTCATGGTACATTCTCCAGGATAGACTACATATTAGGTCACAAATCTAGCCTCAGCAAATTTAAAACAAATTGATATCATTCCAACAATACTCTTAGACCACAATGGACTAAAACTGGAAATAAACAATAAGCAAAATGCTAGGAGCTATACAAATACATGGAAAATACATAATAGGCTCCTGAATGACCTGTGGGTCCAAGAAGAAATTAAACAGCAAATCAAAAAATTCCTAGAAACTAATGAAAATAAAGATACATCATACCAAAACCTCTGGGATACTGCAAAAGCAGTACTAAGAGGCAAATTAATTGCAGTAAATGCTTATATCAAAAAAATGGAAATACTTCAAATAAATGACCTAACACTACACCTCAAAGAGCTTGAAAAACAACAACAATCCAAGCCTAAAGGGAGTAGATGGTAAGAAATAATTAAGATCAGAGCAGAACTAAATGAAATAGAGACCCAAAAAACAATAGAAAAGATAACTAAAAGTTGGTTTTTGAGAAGATAAACAAAATAGACACACCATTAGCTAGATTAACAAAAAAAAAAGAAGACCCAAATAACAAATATCAGAAATGAAAAGGGAGACATTACAATTGATACCACAGAAATACAAAGGATCACTAGAGACTATTATAAACAACTGTATAACAACAGATTTGAAAATCTGGAAGATAGGATAAGTTTCTTGACACATATAAATTACCAAGACTGAACCAAGAAGAGATAGAAAAGCTGAACAGGCCAAAAACAAGTGAGGAGATTGAAGTGGTA
>NW_007727952.1:315112-316731 GCF_000696425.1 Galeopterus variegatus | reverse complement strand
AAAAAAAAAAGAAGACCCAAATAACAAATATCAGAAATGAAAAGGGAGACATTACAATTGATACCACAGAAATACAAAGGATCACTAGAGACTATTATAAACAACTGTATAACAACAAATTTGAAAATCTGGAAGATAGGATAAGTTTCTTGACACATATAAATTACCAAGACTGAACCAAGAAGAGATAGAAAACCTGAACAGGCCAATAACAAGTGAGGAGATTGAAGTGGTAATTAGCAGTCTTCCAACAAAAAAAGTCTGGGTCCAGATGGCTTTACAGCTGAATTCCATCAGAATTTTAAAGTGGAGTTAGTACCAATTCTCCTCAAACTATTCCAAACAATTGAAACAGACACTACTCTCCCAAACTCATTCTATGAGGCCAACGTAACTCTGATACCAAAACCAGATAAAGACACACACAAAAAAAATTATAGGCCAATATCCTTGATGAACCGAGATGCTAAAATTATTACAAAATATTAGCAATCAGAATACAGCAACATATTAAAAAATATATACACTATGATCAAGTGGGATTCATCCCAGGGATGCAAGGATGGTTCAACATATGGAAGTCTATAAATGTGATACACCACATCAACAAACTCAAAGACAAACACCATATGATTATCTCAATACATGCTGAAAAAGCATTTGACAAAATTCAACATTCCTTCATGATAAAGACTCCCAATAAATTAGCCACAGAAGCAAAATATCTTAACACAATAAAAGCCATTTATGTCAAGCCTATCACCAGTATTATTCTGAATGGGGAAAAATTGAAAGCCATCCCTGTTGGGCTACGCCCGGGCTGCCAGCCATTTTGGGAAAGTACCTCAGCCATTTTAAACTNCCCTGTGTTGTTGGTCCCCGGTGGCGAGGAACCAACACATCCCCTTAAGGATAGAAACAAGACAAGGATGTCCACTCTCACCACTTCTATTCAACATAATACTGGAGGTACTAGCTAGAGAAATCAGGCAAGAGAAAGAAATAAAGGGAATCCAGATTAGAAAAGTTGAAGTCAAACTTTCCCTACTTGTAGGTGACATGATACTATATATAGAAAAACCTAAAGGCTCTATCAAAAAACTCCTAGAGCTGCTTAATAACTTCAGTAACATTGCAGGATACAAAATAAATGCCCCCAAATCAATAGCATTTATATATTCAAATAATGAATTAATAGAAAGAGAAAAAAAGAAAGGAAGCCCATTTACAATTGTCATGAAAAAATAAATATAAAATAAAATACCTAGGGATCAATTTAACCAAGGGGGTGAAAGACCTCTACAATGAGAATTACAAACCATTTCTGAAAGAAATTAGAGAAGAGACAAAAAGATGGAAAGATATTCCATGCTCTTGGATTGGAAGAATTAACATTGTGAAAATGTCTATGCTACCCAAAGTGATCTACAGATTCAATGCAATCCCCATCAAAATACCAATGACATTCTTCACAGAAATGGAAAAAACAATCTTCCATGTCATATGGAAAAACAAAAGACCCCAAATAGCCAAAGCAATACTGAGCAAAAACAAACAGACAAACAAACAAAAAAAACAAAGCTGGAGGCATAACTCTGCCTGACTTCAAATTATACTAC
>NW_007727952.1:278653-313712 GCF_000696425.1 Galeopterus variegatus | reverse complement strand
GAAAACAATTTGGAGGTTTCTCAAACAACTACAGATAGATCTTCCATATGATCCAGCAATCTGTCTTCTGGTTATATATCCAGAGGAATGGAAATCATCATGTCGAAGAGATACCTGCACTGCCATGTTTATTGCAGCTCTATTTACAATAGCCAAGATATGGAACCAACCTAAATGTTCATCAATAGATGACTGGATAAGGAAACTGTGGTATATATACACCGTGGAATACTACTCTGCCATAAAAAAGAATGAAATTCTCCCATTTGCAACAACATGGATGAACCTGGAGAAACTTATGTTGAGTGAAACAAGCAAAGCACAGAGGGATAAATTCCACATGTGCTCACTCATGTGGGAGCTAAGAGAACAGAAGGCGGGAAAGAAAGACCACAGCAGTCCCATGATCCAACAGAGGGAGGGAACATTCTTAGGGCTACAAATTGGAGTTGAGGGGAGAGGGGAAGGGGAGGAAGGATGGGGGATAATTGGGAGGGGACAACGGGTACAAAAGTAATCTCTGGTGGGTACAGGGGGCGATGGCTGGTTCCCTTGCTGGCCTGCAGTAGGGGCAGGCCTAAGGACCATGCCTATCTCAGGACCCCTGTGGGTGGGGCTGTTTAGCGTATTTAAACGGATACAGGTTCAGATCTTCAAATTGGCCAGCCACCAAAAAAAAAAAAAAAAAGAAAGAAAGAAAGAAAGAAAGATAGAATGCTCATGGCTAGTCCCTTCACCTTCACACCAGTTTTTATTTCTCATCCCCAAGTTTTTAGATCATTTGATTCATCTCTTGAATGGCTTTATTTTATTACTGTTTTTTTAAATCACCCTCACCTCTTCCCCATTACGTTCCCATAGATTTTGAGAATACAATGGGGAATGTTTTTTGTTACCAGCAGCAATTTGCCTGGTTATAAAATTCTTGGGATTTATTTTTCCCCTTTACTGAGAACTCTGTAGATACTTCCCTGTCTTTAGCTCTTAGTGTTGCTGTGGGTAAGTCTGAGTTCACCCAGATTTAAAAAATTTTGTAGGTATCAGTTTTTCTCTTCCTGGTTTTCCACAGTATTCTTTATATTATCCTTAATATTTAGCCAGTCTTCAAGGCTGGCTTCAGTGTTAATGGTTCTGTGTCATTATTCTCCTGTAACAGAGTGCTCCTGTGATCTGAAGATTTTGGTCTTATTTATTTCACAGACATTTTCTTCAACCATATCTTGAATATTTTCCCATTCCATTGTTATATTCTCGTTTTTAGGAACACCAGTAGTATATGTTGTGTCTTCTTGACCATTTTACTCAGCTTCTCTCCAATCACTTCTATCTCTTTGCGCTTTTCCATTTTGTTTTGGGTGATTTTCTTAAGCCCCGCCTCCACATCACTGTCTATGTTTTCAGCAGTATGTGTTTGATGTCTTGCTGCTTCTATAATGTACTTTTCATTTTTGCGATGCCTGTCCTGTTATTTCCAATTTCTCAGCTGATTTGTACTACCTAACTTTTTATCTCTCTTTTTTTAAAAAACATGCACCTACACAGGTATTGCTATTCAACGTGGTACACCACAGATATGTATAATCAATTATGTTTCAAAAAAATTTTTTTTTAAATAATGCATCTCTTATTTTCCATGACATCTTCTTTTTTTTTAAGTGCATGTTTTCTTTATTTTTTTTTAAAGTACAGAAAAAATATGCCTGACAAGTATTTTTCTTCTGCTTGCTGGGACATATTTTTAAAAATAGACTGTTTTTTGGAACAGTTTCAGATTTACAGAAAAGTTGAGCATGTAGTACAGAGAATTTCATATGCCTCTACATACATTTCCTCGTTACCAGCATCTTACGTTAGGGTGGTACATTTGTTACAATTATAGAACCAATGTCAATACATTATTATTAACTAAAGTTCATAATTTGTTCAGATTTCCTTAATTTGTACCTAATATTCCAGGATCCCATCCAGGATACCACATCATGTTTAGTTTTCATGTCTCCTTAAGCTCCTCTTGGCTGGGACAGTTTCTCCGACTTTCCTTGTTTTCGGTGACCTTAACTGTTTTGAGGAGCACTGGTCAGGAATGTTGTAGGATTCCTCTCTATTGGAATTTGCCTGTGGTTTTTCTCATGATTAAACTGGGGTTATGGGTTTTGGGAGGAAGATCTCAAGGGTAAGTGGCATTTTCATCACATGATATCAAGAGGACATGCTAACAGCATGATTTAAGAGGTTGATAATGACTTTGATGACGGGCTAAGGCAGTGTGCATCAGATTTCTCTACTGTAAATCTACTCCCCTCCCTTCCACACTGCACTCTTTGGGAGAAAGTCATTATATGCAGCCCAGACTTAAGGCGTGGGGAGTTATGCTCTGCCTCCTTTAGGGTGGAGCATCTACATTATTTATGTGGAATTCCTTTGCAGGGGAGCACTGGGGTAACTTTTTCTGAAGTGTTTTGACCATTTGTCTTTTGCTTCTTATTTCTCCCTTTTCATTGGGGAGTGGTTTTTGTTCGTATAAGCATTTCAGATTCATTTGCTTATTTCTCGTTTTGGCTCTCAGTGTGGGGGAAGGGATAGCAGACGTGTTTTGAGGGAATTTGCAGTTTCTTTTCAATTGCATTGTATCAGGGCAGTTTCTAAGCAATTTGATGTGCCCTCTGCTCTATCACATCTCTCCTGCTCTTTTCTGCACCCCCCTTCCTCCACCCCACTTTGGGAAGAGCACGTCGTCATTGCAGGAGGAGCTCCATGCGGCTTTCAGAGCTTACAGGTATATTTTATATGGGCATTTGCTGTTTAGGGATCTCTGTTCAGCTGCCTCTAACCAGCAGTATACAATTGGCTACGTGGGCTGTCTCCTACCTGTGCCTCACCTCCAGGACTTTTTCCCAATTAGAGTCCGGGATGGAGAAAATAAAGACGGCATCCACTCTGCCCTGTCTTGGGCACTGCCTGCCAGCTCCAGTGCTCTCCGCCTCTCCCGTGTCCCACTCAAGACCCCAGGCCTAGTAAAGCATTCTTGTTTAGGTCCCTCAGGGCCTTCTCACTTTTAGAGACATGCATGACACCTTGATATATATATATTTTGGGGGGGGGGGTCTGGCTAGTAAAGGGATCTGAACCCTGGACCTTGGTGTTACCAATACCACACTCTCACCAACTGAGCTAGCGGCCAGCCATGACCCCTTGGTATCTGGAGAGGTTTCGGTTCCAGGTGTCCTCTCTTGTTTTGGTTCAAACATTTATTACACTTGGCAGATATTCCTTATCGTTAATGATCTGGGCTGTGGTCATTTTCTATTCTCATCGCAGATGGCGTGTTCTTTCCTCATATTCACCTTGTTGTGAATGTCGGTGTGTTAGGGAAGAGAGAGAGTGAACCCACCTTCACTCCGCCGTCCTTTGCTGACAGTCCCTGGTCCCTATGCTGTCTTCTCCTGACTTTCCTGGTGTTACTCTCTTGGTTTTCCACTTACTGCTTGTGCTCTTTCTCAGGTTCCTTTCCAAGCTCCTCTGCCTGCCCTGTAAACCTGACATTCCTCGGGACTCTCTTATGACCCTCTCCCCCCTCAGCTCTACCCCGCTCTGTATCAGGCCCCCCAGTGCTCTTCGGGCCTGCAGAGGCCAGGCAGATAATGGGAACAAGTGAAGTGAGGGTGTCACATTTATTTTTTCATATGGTGTCTTCAACAGAAGCTTTTCCCCTAGCAGTCTAGTAAAAATATTCTTTTTTGAATTGTTAAAAATTTGTTCTTTTTTATTTAGTTAAAATCTTTATTTCCATAAAGAAATAGTTTCTCTCCCACTTTTCTTAATCTTGAGATTTTTTTTTTGTTTTGTTTTGTTTTGTGTTTGGTTTCTCACTTTTGATAGATGCAGGGCTATACACATAGTTCCCTTTATTATTTCTCAGAAAAGTACAGTGACAAATGACAACTGACTGTTAACTGCGAGTCAGGGACAATAGGGACTGGTAGGATGGAAAACTTTATAGCGTATGCTCCATGTAGAATTGCAAGTTAGATATTCTGTTTTCCTCAAAAGAAGATGGAAATATGGGGGTGTACAACTGACTGTTAACTGCGAGTCAGGGACAATAGGGACTGGTAGGATGGAAAACTTTATAGTGTATGCTCCATGTAGAATTGCAAGTTAGATATTCTGTTTTCCTCAAAAGAAGATGGAAATATGGGGGTGTGTGTGTGTGTGTCTGTGCACGTTTGTGTGCACATGTGTATAATTTTTTGTTTTTTAATCTTGGCAACTATTTAAAAAACCTTAAAAATGCTCTGTAGGCCAATACCATATAAGGCAAACCAAGCATATCTGCTGGCCGGGTTTGGCCATAGGCCTCTAGTTTATGGCCTCTGCTCTGACATTTTCTCTCGGTGGCCTCTCTTTTGTGATGGCTTCACCTATGTGGAGGGAGGCTGAGGACGGGGATCCCAGCCTGGCTTGGGATTCGTGCATCACTGCTCTCACTGGTGAACCGGCGAGGTGGGCTTACGAGTCGTCTATTGGCTTGAGGATCCTCCTGGGAAAGAACTCACCCAGAGGGAAGAAGGGACTTGGTAGGGTTTGCTCAACTCTAACAAAACCTCACAGGCAGAGTTGACCTGCGAATCTCCCTGCCTGGACTGTGACTCTCGGAGGCAAGTGTTGTGTCCATTTTGTTTACAACGTACATCCAGAGCATGGCACAGAGCCTGGAGCATTGTAGATACTCAGTAGGTATGTGACTGACTGGCTGACGGGATTCATATTACTGCCCTGTGCATGTCCCTCAATTTGGTTCTCACCCCAGCCCTGATGACTTCATATCTGGATCCCATGGGCTGTATGTAAAAAACATGGGAATTATGTCACTGAAAACTCTGCAAGGCACTGGGGGCAGTTTCACTCTGCCTTGGTGCTCCCTAAAAAGAATAAGCAAAAAGAGAAGGCAGCATTTTCCCCTTTCTACGTTACTTTCCTCACTTTATATACTGTGCAGTTTTGGTCTTTAATGGGCTTCTGTGTAGTGGCAGAGGGTTCCATCCAGGAGATGGCACTGCTGGGCATGTCACAGTTCTCACGGTTGGCTGTGGAAGTTGCCAGGTGATAGCAGACAAGAGTGTTTGTGAACATGGGGCTAGAGATCCTGGGTATGTGGATAAAGGGCAAGAGCCAGGGGAATGTTAATGGGATCCCATTTTTATCCACAGGCTGGGAGAATATGGGTTGTATTTGGGGTTTATGGCAGAGACTGTTAGCTGCTCCCCAAATCCTAATTTCCTCATCTTTCTGGGCACACACCCTGTAGTTAGGCTGACCCACGGTTGAGTTCTAGCCATCGGAACCTGAGTAGAAGCTGTGTGCACCACACATAGGCCTGGCCCATAGAAACCTCCTTCTGCGTCGTGTTCTTGCCTCTCAGTGAGCCCGGAAGGAGTGTGCTGAAGACGGCAGGGCTCTGCTGCCCTGGGCCTGTGTGCAGGGAGCCCCACTGACCACCTAGAGTCACTTTGGACTGTTTTTATGGGTGAACAATAGACTCCACTATGTTTGAGCCAAAACGGTGTTTAGATTTATTTGTTGCTGAAGTTAGTCGACCTAACTAATCCAGGGACTCATCTGAGATTTTATTTTTATTTTTTAATGTTTTGACAGCTGGCTGGTAAGGGGATCTCAATCCTTGACCTTGGTGTTATAAGGCTGTGCTCTAACCAGCCGAGCCAACCAGCCAGCCCTCATCTGAGATTTTATACCTGCTACTGTTTATCCCTGCAACATGGGTGTTCAGGAAGGGACATAGAGCCTCAAAGATCACTGCAGATTTTGAGAGTACTAGTCAGCTGTGAAGAGGCTGAAGCGGAAGAGATGCCCTGGGCTGGTGTAGGGTGCTTGGCAGGATTTTCAAAAGGGAAGAAAATATGAATGCAGCTTATAGTGCTTTCTAGAAATGGTAGCAAGAAATGGAGCTTCCTGTAAAGTCCTCTAGCTTGGACACTGAGAAAGAGTGTGAGATGGAGCCAGTCTAATCTATTGATGAATAATAAAATTGCCCCAAACTTAGTGCTTAAAACAACAATATTCATTTTTTAAAAACGATCTCTCATGGTCCTGGGTTCTCACTGAGCTCGGCTAGGTGGTTCTCACTTAGAGTGTTTTATGCAGCTGCAGTCAGAAGGGGCTGGAGTCATCTTGAAAACTTCCTCACTCAGATGCCTGGTGTTGAGGTTGATGCTGTTGACAGCTGCAACCTTAGTGATAGTGCAGCCAGAACACCTACATGTGTGTGGCCTGGGCCTCCCCACAGCATGGCATCTGGGTTCTGAGAGTGAGTGTCCCAAGAGGACTGGGTGGATGCAGGATGGCCTGGTTTAACCTAGCTTTGAAAGTCATGTAGTGTGTACTGTACTGGTTGTGATGTCAGAAGAGAGGGTCTGGGTGACCCAATACCAGGCCTCAACCCACCCCGTCCTCTTACCAGGTTCTTGACTCCACTACAGGAAAGAATTCAAGAGCAGAGTCACAGTAGAAGATGAAACAGGTTTAATGTAACAGATAAGAAATACAGACGTCACAGAGAAAGTGCGGCCTAGCTCCTGAGACTGAGCAGGGCCCACACCAAGTTTAATACGAAAGTAAGAAATACACACTGAAAGTCTAATATAGAGTGCAGGCCGTCTCAAGAAAATGGGCAGCCCCTTGCTGAAAGTAAGTTTGATACAAAAAGAAGTACACACTCCACAGGCAGATCATGGGCTGGCTCTAGGACGGTGAGCAGCAGCCCTGCCTCCTGCCAGGATTTAGCTTTTATAGTTTTGCTATCTGATACATATTCATACTATCTAATGAATATTCAACAAAGGGGGTGGTTCGCTGTTATGTAACATAGGCTTGCACATGCTCAGTTGGTCTCTTTTTGAAGTATGTTCACTGATCAAATTCTATCACATGCACTGAACATATTCAAGAATATTCTGTGTTCTTTAGCATCCCTAGTGGAAAGTCATTGAAAGGATAAACTCCACTTCACTGAGTGAGCACGCTGGGCTGCTAGGGTTACGTAACCTCTCTCTACTGAATGTGTCCAGCCACTGCATTTGCATAAGCCAGCCCCTTGTGGTCTCAATTTGCACATGTTGATGCCAAAAATAGGTCTAACAAGCAAGAGTAACTTTGCTCTAGGGAAGGGCGTACAGGAGGAGCCTGAGACCTTGGGAAGTGGCTTGAAACCCAGAGGTTTGTCCCAGAACCTGATCCCAGGGAAACAGAGCACCTCCTATCTCAGTCGTAGTAATCACAAGCCCCCCAACCCATATTCAAGAGAAGAGGGAAAATAGATCCCACATCTCAATAGGAAGAGTGTCAAAGAATTTTGGGGCATGTTTAAAAACCACTGTAACTGCTACCATTGGACTTTCATACAATTTTCTTGTCTTTCTCTGCTACTAGAAAGTAAGTTCCTTGAAGGCACTGGGGACTTCTACTTGTGTTTGGATCCCCATTACAGAGTAGGCATTCGATACACATTTGCTAGATAAATGAATGAATTAGCGTAGGAATATTGGAAGTTTTAAACAGCGATCAGAGAAAGAATGTTCTGTTTGTGAGTAGTAAAATATTTGGAGGAACCACCTTATGTTATCTAATTATGAAAACAAAGGGAGCTATTAAAGTTTTAAAGACGTACTTAGAGTTGTCATTAAGGAAGATTAATTTTTCAGTTGTGTAGGATAGATTTGCGGATGATGAGAGAGGAGGAATGGGGAAAATTTGGAGGCATCTATGCACATGAGATGTAATGAGGATCTGACTTAGAGCAGAACAGAGGATGTGAAAGATATGGAAAAGGTGAAACCAACAGGTCTCAGCAAGGATTGGGAGCAGAGAAGGAGATGTAAAGACAACTAATCTCTGAGCCTGGGTGGCTGGGAAAATGGTAGGGTCATTAACAAACAGGGAAAGTCCTAGACATGCTAGTCCCACTTCAAATCTCAAATCTTCTGTGTAGCCTTTCTGATCTCTCCTTAACCAGGTGCAGCATCTTCTCCTTTTAACTCCCAAGCCTTTGTTGTACTTCTTTGGTGTTGCTTCACTTACTCTACCTCGTACTATAACTCTGACCCTATTTTTTTGGGGACGGGCTGGTATGGGGATTCCAAACCCTTGACGGTATTACAAAACCACGCTCCAACCCACTGAGCTCACCGGCCATCACTGACCCTGTATTTCATCTCTGTATTCTGTGTAGCACGTAATATAGTCTTTTTGTGCTTTGTAAGCCATTAATACATCTCTAGTTAATTAGTGCAGTTTGGGTAGGAAGCTCCCAAAGCTCCCACGAGTGGACATTACATTGTTACTGCTCCTCTTTCAGACTTAAAAAAAATTTTCTCCCACATTCACTTTATTTCTTCTGATAGCTCCTTACTTTTTTTTCTTATAATTTTCTAGGTCAAAAAAGCATATCAATAAACTATCCCTTTTTAGTTTTATTAAACAATAAATGAGTTGATAATTTGACAAATGCAGTTTATATCTAGAATCCTTGACAATAGTCCAGATACCCTGTGTGTTGTAGGGTGGGATTTTCTTCCTTACTCCCAGTGTTTCCTTATGGAAATATCTCTGGCAAAGAAGTGGAATTCTGCACATGCTACAGAGCACTAGGGAGATTCTAGATTTAATTCACGAGGGCCCTGCTTAGATAGGGGTACTAGGTTGGCAGATTCCATTCTAAATTCAGGATCAAGGAGGAAGTTGGAGAAGGGCTGACCTTGAGTTCAACTGGCTTGTTCACAGGCTTGAGAGTGGGAAATTCTCCAAAAATTACTGGGTGGATTTTAAGGTGATATATTTATTGTAGGTAGGTATGCTGGTATTGCCCGTGTCCTTAAGATCACATTAATGTTATTGAAGTTAAGAAGTGGAAGAAAAACTAGTGTCAGGGCATGTGGCAGAGGTAAATGTCCTTACCTAGGAGCACAGGCTTCAGAGGCTTCAGAGACAACCTCAATTCAAGAATCAGCTGAGTGTATTAGTCTGTTTTCTGTCACTTGTAACAGAATACATGAAATGGGGTAATTTACAAAGACAGTAAATGTATTTCTTACAGTTTTGGAGGCTAGGAAGTCCAAGGTCCAGGGAGTGCCTCTGGCGAGGCCCTTCCTCCTTGTGGGAACTCTCTGTAGAGTCGTAAGGTGGTACTGGGTATCACCTGGCAAAAGGGCTGGGCGTTTTAATGTGCTCTCTTCCTCTCCTTATAGAACCAGTCTACTCCCATGATGAACCCGTTCACGTGGGCATAGCCCTCATGATCCAATCACCTCTTAAAAGCCTATGTTTCAAGTATAATACTGCGGATTAAGCTTCAACATGAGCTTTGGAGGAGATAAACATTCAATCCATAGCACTAAGCATGCTTTTTCCAGCTGAAACAAACATGGGGATGAAGTGCAAGCTCTGCCTAGGAGGAAGGCTTTTTAGGTCTTAGTGATTCCATGAAAGAGGCAGAGGCAGAAGCCACAGAAGAGGCACACAATTGAAAACATGTGTCCTCTTCACACTGTGGAGGCTGTCTGATGCGGTAGAGCTCACCAAACAACACGGCACTGGGACTAGGAGCGTGGGGCGTGTATGAGTCCATTTCTGTTGCTTATAACAAAATACATGGAACTGGGTAATTTATAAAGAAAATGACAGTTATTGCTAATAGTTTTGGAGGCTGGGAAGTCCACAGTCCAGGGAACACTTACGCTTCCCTGGGCTCAGCCCTCCTGCCTCCGGGGTGGAGCTGGCTACCGCGGGGCGTGTGCTCTGTGTGGGGAGGCTGGCCTGGCCCAGCGCAGCCTGAGTCTGGAAGCACAATTCTGGGGTTCACTTAGCACCCATTTGGCTTCAACACTGAGCTACTTCTTATATTTTGGCCTTTATTGCTATTAAAGATAATATTTTGACTTCCATTTGCTGCTTTTGTTTTATTTCTCAACTTCTCTAGGACTTGAGAGGGGAAGAGGGATGCTATTTTTTCAGGCCCCTCAGAGACCCTAACTTTGAAAATATGATAGTTGTCATGAATATGGTAGTTACTTTGAGTAGTACTAGTGATTAGTTTCTGAAATGTCCTATTTGTATTTATAGACACCTGTGTGAGTTATTAATATTAACATGTAAGGTTCTAATTTGTGGTTTGTATATCAGCGTCATAAGATCAGCTGGGGTACAGGTGACCCTGAGAGTGACAGTAAGCACGTTTGTGTTAATGAATCCCTGTGGTTCTGGGCAGACTGTGTAACACCCCTGCTCTTTCGAGGACATCACTGTGAGAGGTATTGGCCCGAGTCCTTGCTGAGCCAGGGAGGAGGCAGGGCCCAGAGATACCATTACATGTGCGATCTGTTGTCTTCTTGAGATTTAGAGAGAAAAGTAATATATTTCACTTTGAAATTGAAGAAGGGAAGAGAAAGCACAGGTGAGGGTAGGAGAGAGTCTAGGTTTTCTGGCAAGGCCAGGCTGTGCTAAATTCAGAAGGAAGAGGAGACGGAGCCCTGCACAGTTTGTGAGATGTTCTTTTTAACGTGGCTGTGTACTGGAGCGTGTTCTGAGGCTCTTGAGGAGGAGGAGGATGCTAGTGCTCTTGTTAGTGTTTGGAAATGAAGTTAAGGTTGGTTACTTAGTAAGGGCTCTCTGAATACCAGATATATGCTGAATGCTTAGCATACATTATTTCACTTCATCTTGGCCAGAACAGGCCCTGACAGTGATAGCTGTGTCTGATGTAGATGCAGTTACAAGGGTATTTCAAAAAGTTCGTGGAAAAATAGAATTAACAGGTAATACCAATTTTGCCATGAACTTTTTGAAGCATCATCGTATTCTCATTTAACACATGATGAAGCTGGAGCTCAGAGAGGCAAAGCAACTTTTTCAAGATCACACAGGTAAAAGCAGGTAGTGAATGGTTTGAATTCACTTTGGCTCATTCATTCAATCAATCATTTCTCAGGTACTGACTGAGCACGTTGTATCAGCCATTGTTCTTACTTGCAAATAACAGAAATCAACTCTGGCTGATTTTAGCAGAAGAGAAATTAATTAAAGGGATTCTGGATTGCCAGAAATGCCAGGAGAGCTGGAGAGCCACGTGTGGAAGCTTCACAGCAAGGACAATGGTCAGAACATGGCTGCCTGTACTGCCACTGCCTTTGCTGTGCCCCAGACACTTCAGCTTGCAGTGTACACCCACTAGGGCTGGACAGTGGGTGCTACAAACACCACCTCCTCCTCCATCTTGCTGCAGCCACCACTGTCCCCAGAGGCTCCGTGGTCCCTGCTTCCTGGCATCAGTACCTCTGAATTCAAAGCCTGGGGTTCTGATGAATGGAGTGTGCATACATGGGCCTGCTGCAGAGCTGCTGGAGAGGTGGGGGACATGCTTTCTACACGTGCATCTTCTCTCTTGGAGGTTGGCTGTGCTCCCAAGACTCATATGATGAGGAATTCTCCAAATGTGGCAAAGGGGTTCAAATGCTGGGTAGCCAAGGGAATGACAAATGGTTGAATGTACATCTATGGTATTTATCACACTTGTATTAGTCCATTTTTGTGTTGCTATAACAGAATACCTGAGATTAGGTAATTTATAAAAAACAGAGGTTTATTTGGCTTATGATTCTGGAACAGCTGCATCTGGCACGGGCTTCAGGTTGCTTCTCCTCATGGCGGAAAGCGGAAAGTGGCAGGCAGCCGGCAGGTGCAAGATCACATGGTGAGAGGAAGCAAGAGAGAGAGAGAGGGGAGGTGCCAGGGTCTTTTAAACAATTAGCTGTTGTGGGACAAATAAAGTGAGAACTCACTCTCTGCCCCCACGCCCCAGGGAGAGCATTAATCCGTCATGAGGGATCTGCCCCCATGACTCAAACTCCTCCCAACACTGCCGCATTGGGGATCAGATTTCCACATGAGTTTTGTGGGGGACGACACATCCAAACTCTGTCAACACTGTTGCACATGGTGGGGAATACAAAGACAGGCCAGGGCTGGCCGGTAAGCTCCGTTGGTTAAAACACGGTGTTATAACACCAAGGTCAAGGGTTTGGATCCCCTTACTGGCCAGTTGTAAAAAAGAAAAAAAACAGCAAATATAAATCAGACCCAAAAGCAGCCTTCAGAGACCTTCCTTTTAACAGGTACATTTATTTGGCACCATAGTTTGCAAAGCTCATTCACTCTATTTCATTAGGCCCACCCTACAGCCATGTTGGGTAGGCAGAACTCATATTACCTCTATTTCACTTTAGAAGAAGCCAGGAAGTTTGCAAACCAAGGAGCTAGGACATGAGCCTGTCTTCTGGCTCCAGGCCCAGTACTGAGCTAACCAGAGGTAAGACATGGGCACAAATACCATATGCATTAGTCCGTTTGCATTGCTTACAACAAAATACTTGGAACTGGGTGATTTATAAAGAAAATGAAATTTATTGCTCACAGTGTCTGAGGCTGGGAAGTCCAAAGTCCATCTGGTTGGCAACAGTGACCCAGGGGTCTCACATTGCAAGATGGTGGAAGCAGAGAGAGCAAAAGACAGACTTTCCTCTTCTTTTCAAGCCCTCAGAACCACGCCCCTGACCACCATTTTTAATCCATTCACGACTACATGGTCCTACAATCCAATCACCTCTTCAAGGCTCTACCTTTCAGTTACCGTAATAGGATTTCCCACCCTCTTAACAGTCACAGTGGGGGCTAAGTTTCTACTACATAAAACTTCAGGAGACACAATTCAAGCTTCAGGGAGTTTGGGGGGGACATAATTTAATCCACTACACCATGCTTCATTGATTCTGTGGCACATGTTTTCCTCACATTTTATCAGCCCTGAAATCAGGATGCATCTTATAATCAATGGCATATCATAGTTTAATCGGCAGCTTTTTTATTCCTAGTAGTATATAAAATAATGGATCTAGGGTTCAATCCCCATTACTGGCCAGCTGCCAAAATAAGTAAAATGAATAAAATAAGATAAAACAAAACGAAATAAAATAACAGAGCATCTCCAATTGATGAAGTCTTAGATTCATTGGAATGCAGTCCTCAGATAGGGGGAGAGAGTGAGAGAGTGACAAGGGACATAAAGGGGACCTGAGGGATTGGGGAGGGCTTTGGGGAGAGGCGCACAGACCCACAGCCCCTAATCTGCAATTCTCAACTCCAAAAGGCTCTGAAAACAAAGCACTTTTTTTTTCCAAATTTGGCACCAAAACTCATTTGACAGCAAAACCTGACCTGAACTGATATGATTTATAATCTTTAGTTATTCCACTTACTGTGAAGATCGATATGTTTAGTTGCAGAAATATTAACATTTGATAATGGAGTGTTATCCTTGTTCTTGGGGGCAGGGAGAGGAGGAGGCATTACCCAATATCGGGTTCAGGTACTTCATTGCCTTTCAAAAATCTGTAAAATTCTGCATTTCAAAACACATCTGACCCCAAGAGTTATGGATAAGGGACTCTGGGTTGGATCTGAACTGGGGCTTGATGGGTGGATAAAACTTAAATATATAGAGAGATAGATAGATAGATAGATATGTCCCTCTCCCATCTCCAAATATATATATTTTGCTGGCTGGCCTGTAAAGGGATCTGAACCCTTGACCTTGGTGTTACCAACACCACGCTCTAACTAGCTGAGCCAACCAGCCAGCCCAGAAGGGATTTTAACGATGGAAAAAGCATTTTCCCACACCAGCTTGGACTAGATATGTCATTATCCAATCATTGAATCTGCTTTCAATGTAGCGATGACTGCGTTTCTGATAACTACTCTCCCTTAGTTCATGATTCATGCATAGCTGGAGGTTGGACTTTGTGGGTTTGGCTTTTTCCCCTTAGGATCAATCCCCTCCTTTTCCCACAAATCACCTGACTTCCCCGAAAAAACTCTGAAACACACCCTTTGGCTGAAAAATTGCATTAAGCAATCAGTGAAACTCCCCATCTCTCCTTTTCCCCCACTGCGGCCCTGGATAGAGGGAATCTCAAGCCGGGGAGGAGGCACAGTTCTTCTTTCAAAAGCAGAGGGAGCTCCAAGATCAGGGCTGAGTCGCCCTTTCCCTATGTCATGGTCTCCCAGCCCCCTCTTGTTTAGGTCGGGGAATTTCAACATGCTGGCAGGATCATTTGAACAGAACCAGCTCAGGGAGGCCGGCTGGAGGAGCATCAGAGCCCTGTGTTGCTGTCCCTGGGAGCCAGCAGGGTCGCCCAGCATGCCCACTGGCAGGACAGAGGGGACTGACCCACTTGTTCCCATCAGCTTCTGAAGGTAAAAAACCTTAAAAATGAAGAGCAGAGCTTTGATGCAGGGAAGAAGAAAAGCAGAAAACCTCACGCAGGAAGGTTTGGGCCAAAGATGCAGGGCTGGAAAGAGCAGAATAAAAAACCAGGCAGACTGCAGACAACCGGTTTCTCTTAGGCTAACCCTGTCCACCCGCGACTTCATCCCACTTCCTGCCATGGTTTTCAGGGTTAAAAACAGCTTTGGCCAGACTTTTCTAGGAACTGTGGGAAGATGTCTTGTCTTTTTAGTACAGGAAAAAAACAAAGCAAAACCAAATGCAACCCTGGAAAGCTAATGTAGGACATTTCCTTTCCTTTCCTTTTGTTTCTCGCCATTCAGCAGCCCCTTGTCCCCACGCGACCCTGCCTCGGTGGGACGCACTTCCCTTCAGAGCACTTCTCCCAGGGCTCTGCCTTCCCCTGATGAGAGAGGCTCAGCCCTGTCAGCCATCCCCGGGCAGCAACAGAAATACCTGCGATGACGAATGTAGCAGACAGCGGGGTTGCCGTGACAAGGGGATCATTGTAAAAGAGGAGGGAGAACTGCCCTAGGCGGGTGGTCACAATGGGCAGAGGCTCCTGCAGACCTGCTGGAAATGGGGATACTGTACTGAGAGGGCTGGAGAGAGACGGAGAGTTGGGGGGGAGGGGAAGAGGCAAACTGGAAGAAAGTACTCATTTCTTTGGAGAAAAACTGGGAGAGGTCCAGAGAAGGATAAGATTTAGTTCCAGTCGAGGAAATTAGTTGAAGTCAGAGCAGGGAGGGTGTGAGAGGCCAGGGGTCACATGATGACGATGAGTGATATGGCATTGTTTAACCTGTGTGTTGTTCTCACAAAGGTGACACTGAGCCCCAGGTGACCCCTCACCACCAAAGCAGGTGCCTGTATTTGTCGGACAAATACGGCCAGGCCTGCCACCACCTTAGCTCCAAAGTCCGGAGGTGCAGAGTCCGCTCAGCAGGACAGACAAACCGCCAGAGATGTGGTAAGTGACCTGAGGTCTACAGAAATGTCCGTGGACTGCATTGCCTTCATCTTATTAAGAAAAGGGCTTAGATTTGAAGTCTGGTTTGGGGGCTGGCCGAGGCCTTTCCTTGATTCCGACCTGAGATTGTCTTCTGCGGCCGCTGACTGCCCTTCACCTTTCCTCTCCTCCTCCCTGGGATGGATGCTGGAGTTCTGCGCTGGGCCGATGCTATCGAGGGCACCCCCCTCTCTATGACTTTTTTTTCAGGTGCATTGTCCTGTTGTCCCTTTTGGCATGGGTTTGTGCTGAGCCTACCATGTACGGGGAGATCCTGTCCCCTAGCTACCCTCAGGCATACCCCAATGAGATAGAGAAAACTTGGGAGATAGAAGTTCCTGAAGGGTACGGGATTCACCTGTACTTCACCCATCTGGACATAGAGCTGTCAGAGAACTGTGCGTACGACTCAGTGCAGGTATGCTAGCAGCATGTAAAGGATGCGCGGGGAGGGCCGGGCCTGGGCTGGTGGGTGAGAAGGACGTTGGACGAGTGCACAGGCATTGAGTGAACTGGAGTCAAACAGTCCTAAGGGGGTAAAAACCCTACTCTCTCTGTCCCTTTTTCTCTTACCTCCATGCAAACATATTATCCTTTCCTAGCTTTTTTTTTTTTTTTTGACTCTTCTCTTAGATAACGTCAGGAGGCATTGAAGAAGGGAAGCTCTGTGGAAAGAGGACGAGCAAGAACCCCAATTCCCCAATTGTGGAAGAGTTCCGAGTACTGTACAATAAATTGCAGGTGACATTTAAGTCAGACTTCTCCAATGAAGAGCGTTTTACTGGGTTTGCTGCATACTATGTTGCCATAGGTAAGGCTCACCCTTATGTATATGCTATATTGATTAGAAGCTAAAAGATTAGAAGCAGGAAAAACACTGAGCTACACATTGAATGACTCTGGATTCTGTTCATAACTCTTACAAAGTGTTGACTTGGCTGGATCTGTCTATGAATCACGTCTGTGAAATTCAAACACATGATCACATCTTAGTGATGATGATGATAATGGTAATAATACATAATAAACAGTAATTTAATGAGAACCACCACAAATTGGGTACTGTATTAAGATTTTTTCTTACCTCTATTAACATAATCTTTACCTCAACCCTTCGAAGTAGGTATTATTATCTCTGTATAAAGATAAGCAAAGTAAGAATGAAGAATGTTAATAACTTGCCGACAATCACCCAAGAAATATATGTCATTCAAACCTTCAGATTCTGGGTTTCTACATCTATCTCTAGGTTAAAATGAAGTTAGAAATCTCATAAAGCCAGACTATTGTTTAGATTTGATGGGATAAATTAATGAACGTTACTAATTCTTCCTCCCTGCAGAAGACATCATCATCGTGTTTAACCAGCAGCATGTTGTCTCAAGCTGAAATGCTCTCTGTGCAAGACTCAAGGGTCTTTGGCGTTGAGAGCTCCCCTGTAGTGGTGTAATGGTAGGGGCCAACTCTGGAATCATAGTTTAGGAGTGTAATAGAGAATCATACCACCTGGAAATAGGGGTCCTGAGGGTCTTCAAGCAACAGACCTTTCCTACTTTTTCTTACCCTTGTAGTTTTGGCTTTAACCTCATTCTTCCTTCTAGATCATTGTCCTTGACCTTGATCTCTCTCTACCCTTTGTAGATGTAAATGAATGTGCAGATTTTGCAGATGCCCCTTGTAGCCACTTCTGCAACAACTTCATTGGTGGTTACTTCTGCTCCTGCCCCCCAGAATACTTCCTCCATGATGATATGAGGAATTGTGGAGGTAAGATTGGCATCAAGGGGGGTGCATGTTCCCTGGGATCTGGAATAGGTGGAGGCCTCAGAAAGGGCTGTGACCATCCTTCCAATTTTGATTAGGCCCAGCCTTTGTTTTGTATCTATTGTTAGTCACTCATAAACTGAAAGGGGCCCACAAGAGAGGAGGAAGATAAGGCTACAGTGTAAAGTTAGTTGTAGAGAAATAGATGCCTGTGAAGAGTCTGCCTGAGGCCATTCATAACCGCAAAAGACTCCATCATAAGCAAAGTGATGGAAACCTACCGGGCACTGGATTCTCTGCTGATGTGGACTGGGTGTGCAATTGCTCCAGTGGGCTCCAGGCAGGGCATGAATCCCAGGCTAGTTTGAATGGAGGCCTGTTAGTTTATGAGAGAAGGGATCATAGAATAGGGCAGAAACTCCTCTGCTTGACCCTATGTTTGATTCCCCCTTTCTCTGTCTTTCCCTTAGTCAATTGCACCGGGGATGTATTCACTACACTGATTGGGGAGATTGCAAGTCCCAACTATCCCAATCCATACCCAGAGAACTCAAGGTGTGAATACCAGATCCTGCTGGAGGAGGGGTTCCAAGTGGTGGTGACCATGAGGAGAGAAGACTTTGACGTGGAACCAGCTGATTCAGAAGGGAACTGCCCTGACAGTTTAGTTGTGCGTGATGGATGATTAATTTCCTCTCCCCCTCCCCCAACTTCAAGACTTCTTCTTGAAGACAAAGTTATCTTTCCTCCTGCCCCTTCTTTTTTTTACTCATTTTATGTTACATTTATTCCCTTTCTTATTTTCATCTCCTCCATTTTACCTCTTTCCTTTAGTTCTTTCTCTCTTCTGATTTCATCATTTTGTTTCCTTTCAGTTTGTTACAAGGGATAAGCAATTTGGTCCTTACTGTGGTAATGGATTCCCTGGGCCACTAAATATTGAAACCAAGAGTAATGCTGTTGATATCATATTTCAAACTGACCTCACAGAGCAACAAAAGGGCTGGAAACTTCGTTACCACGCAGATCGTGAGTAACCTAAGAGTGTCTCTTTGGTTGGTTCTGCCGAAGTCCTTGGACAATGTAGAAGCAAAAGAGATAGATTGTTATACAGCGAGAAAGCTGAGATCCTGCACTTCCTCAGGAAGATCTAAACCTGTTAATGGCTTCTAGAAATGCCTCAGCTTCTGGTAATCTTTCACCTACACCTGAGAACGCAGACAACTTGGGGGTGGTTAGTTAGTAATGCCACATTATTTTAGACATCTGCCATATTGAAATGTTAGGCATCAGGACTGAGGACAACTGAATGATTTTAGAAAGTGTGAGAATAATGTGATAGAATACAGTCTTCAATTGTATAGTAAGTGTTTTTTTCTGCTCCAACCTCTGTTCTTCCTAAGCAATCCCCTGTCCTAAAGAAGTCACCGCCAATTCTGTTTGGGAGCCTGAGAAGGCAAAATACGTATTTAAAGATGTGGTGAAGATAAGCTGTCTGGATGGGTTTGAAGTTGTGCAGGTGAAGTACCATTTGGGCTTCTGCCTAATCCCTGGCCCCAGATCAGGGGGAGCGTACTGAAATCGTCCAGTGGTTTCCCCAGCGTCCTTGTTTGATCGTTTGAAGTTGTGCAGGTGAAGTACCATTTGGGCTTCTGCCTAATCCCTGGCCCCAGATCAGAGGGAGCGTACTGAAATCGTCCAGTGGTTTCCCCAGCGTCCTTGTTTGATCGCGGTGTTACACCTTTTCCATAAATAGAACAGCTCAGGACTTTAGTCCTTCCTTGTGAATCTTGGAGCCCCTGGGCCAGCTTGGCATTTCCGTTCTCCCTTCAGTCTTCCGGGGGAAGGGGAGCTGATCTGCTGGGGCAAAGTCATCTTTCAGCCCCAACTTCTGGGTACTTTAGGTCATTCTGCTAAGATGTTCCCAAGCTTCTTGTGATGAGGACTCCTCATTGAGTCAAGGCCAGAGATCCATTCTGGTTTTGTTTTAGTTTCCCATACCTCTCTTTATATACTCATGGTGATGTCCATTATTCTACAGGGACATGTTGGCTTGACATCTTTCTATTCTACTTGTCAAAGCAATGGAAAGTGGAGTAATTCCAAACTGAAATGTCAACGTACGTGTCTCCTCAAAGTGGAACTCTTTTTTTTTTTTTTTCTTCCAAAGGGAATTGAAAGATCAGCACATCAAAATTCAAGTGCATGGTTTCCTCTTAGGCTTCTGAGAGAATGGGTTGGGTTTTTTAAAGGAAGCCAGTCAGGGAGGCTTTTCTATTCTCAGCCTTGATCGGGTCTCAGGCCAGTTACACTAGCAGGTTTCTTCCAAAGAAAGGGGCTGTGAGATTGGCAGAGTTAATAGCCCCATGTGGGTGTGTTTCTGGCCTTCACAGGGGCCTCCACCAACCACTGAAAACCTGCTTGCTCTTAGTAGTTTCCAAGGAGCCATCTGAATTGGCAGATCTCAATGGGCTGGAGAGTTGAGTGATGCCGGTTGGAGAGGATGGCCGCAGAGAGGCTGGTGTGGGGAGATTCATCCCAGATATGCTTATGGATATGGGGTGGGGAAGGAGTGAGGATGAAACTGACCCCGTGACTCTTCCTGGGAGGAAGGGCTGTCCTGACCATCAATCTACTGCCTTACTCCTGTAGCTGTGGACTGCGGCGCTCCTGAACCCATCCAGAATGGTAAAGCCGAAGATCCAGAAAGTACTTTATTTGGTTCTGTCATTCAGTACACTTGTGAGGAGCCATATTACTTCATGGAGAACGAGGAAGGTGGTAGGTGTCTTCTACCGGGGAAGAGAGAGAGTGAGTGAAGTACTGGAGGGTGAATAGCACAATCTTACTGGGTTGGACAGAGTTTGGAGAGAAATTAGGGAGATGGGACAAACATTGTTTGTCCTCTTGGCTCAGCCAAAGGATACAGTTTTCTTTTCTTTTCTTTTTTTCTTTTTTCCTTTTTTTCAAAAGATGACCAGTAAGGGATCTTAACCCTTGACTTGGTGTGGTCAGCATCACGCTCTCCCGAGGGAGCCACGGGCCGGCCCTAGGATACAGTTTTCATATGGGTCAGAGGATATTCTCTAGAATCATTCTTGGGAATCATAGAGGCCAGCAACTCAGCGTTGCAACCACAGCAGGCATTCCCTACAGCATCCATTTCGTATGGCTATCTACCTTTTGACCAATGAGTTCATGTAGAACCATGGCTCTGAAGACCTGTTTTCTTGATGTAGCAGCCTTGGTGGTGTTGGATGAGGACCAGTATGTCCCACTACATTGCTTTTAATTTAATTTAATTTTGTTTTGTTTTGTTTTAGTTTATTTTCCCAGCTGAAGCACTTTTCCAATCTCTACCATAACCCTTCTTCCTTCTGCTTTGGGGATTTTTTTCCTTCCTTGGCAGGAGAAAGGTCCGAGGGGTTGTTTGGGGAATGTTCTCGAGATTTTTTTCAGGCTGATTTGATCTGATCCCCTACTCAAATCCTCATGCTGAGGCTCTGCATGAATGGGGGAATGGAAGAGAGAAGGTGTGGTGGTAAGTGTGACCTGTGTGCCTTCTGCTGTTCCAGGAAAGTACTTCTGTGCTGCTAATGGGAGCTGGGTGAATGAGGAGCTGGGCACAGAGCTGCCAAAATGTGTTCCAGGTAATGAGGGCTTAGGCTTGGGAAGAGATCATAGCCACAGGTGCAGCTAAATGGGGAGTCACCTTCTGAAAGTAGCTGTAATCCTCTTGGGAAAGGCCTTAACAGTCTCCAGAGTCTAGCTCAGTGAGGTAACACTGGGCTGGGGGCCTGCCAGGGCCTTGGGGGATTCCCTCATCCACACTGAGTCAGGCCAATTGAAAGGAATAGAAAAGTCAGCCAGTGGCCGTTGGTGTCAGAGTCAGGGCCACTTAGGTCTGGTAATGTAGATGCAGTAAGTGGATATGGAATTGCTAAAAACAAGGCCTGAGCTGAGAGTGAAGAATCAACACTCAGGAGCAAGACTAGTCGAATAGCCTAGTTATTACGGTAATAGTCTATGTGGCAACAAGATATAGAGGAATACAATAAGTGGTATAGGGGATGTAGGAAGATCAGGGTGCACTATAAGAAGGCACTGGGGCAAAACCAGAATAACAGTAATGACCTTGGTAATAACAGCAGTGTTACTGAGAGCTAGGGACTCAGCTAATTTGTTGCATTTATTATCTTATTCACACCCCTGTAACAATCCTGTGAGGCAGGTGTAATTGGTACCATTTTACGGATGAATGCATTGAGTGCAAGTTCACAGTTAGCAAGTGGCAGGGATGGGCTTTGAACTGAGGTCTGTCTGGGTCCAAAGCCCTTTATGCTCAACTAGTCCATTTAGGCTGTCTAGCAAGGGGTGGAAGTAAGCCCCGTCATGTGAAATTCAGTTGTTCCCAGTGATGGCAAAGCGATCATTCCTGGATCCAGTCAACAGGGAGTCAGACCGAAGAAGGGAACCCTCTCTTTCCTCTATTTCCTTGGTTGACCTGTGAGTTACTAGGAGGGACTGAGGTGCAACTAGGAGTTCAGTAAAAAAGGGGATAGGGTTTGATGTGGGCATCAGTAGAAAGTAGAAGGCTTGCTTCCTCCACCACCTGGGTGAGAAAAGTTTCCCAGCACTGGCTCCCCGCTGGGCTCCTGGCACGTGCTGAGCCTGGGGGTGAAGTGTGCCTCTAGAGGGGCTGGGAGGCAGGCTGTGGGTAGTGTGAGGCACTCGCTCATTTGGACTCCAATTGACACACTGCCTCCGTTTAACCATCCCACCCACGAGGCTGCATGTGGCACTGGCAGAGTGGCATGTTTAGGTAAGGCCAGGATGAGTCAGGTATGGAGATGGCTGACAAAACAGGGTTGACTAGATCATGCTAGAGAACTCTGCAGCCCAGCAGGTAAAAGCGTCTGAGTGGTTGGAGGATCGATGGGAGGCCAGCATCGTTTCCTGCTCCCTCTCCACCTTGTCCTTGTTCCTTCCTAGTCTGCGGAGTTCCCAGTGAGCCCTTTGTACAAAAACAGAGGATATTTGGAGGATCTGAGGCAAAGATTGAAAATTTCCCCTGGCAAGTCTTCTTTCAGAACCCCAGGGCTGGTGGGGCTCTCATTGATGAGAACTGGGTGTTGACGGCTGCCCACGTCGTGGAGGGGATCTCTGAACCAACAATGTATGTTGGCTCTACCTCGGTGCGCACCTCAGCTCAGAAGGATGCCCAGTTGCTCTCTGTTGAACGTGTGATTATTCATCCAGGCTGGAAATTGCTGGGTGACCCAAACTCACGAACAAATTTTGATAATGACATTGCACTGGTGCAGCTGAAAGACCCTGTGAAAATGGGACCTACTGTCTCCCCCATCTGCCTGCCGGGCACCTCTTCAGAATACGATCTGTCAGATGGAGACCTGGGACTGATCTCAGGCTGGGGCCGAACAGAGAAAAGAGATCATGTGATCAGACTCAGAGGGGCAAGGTTACCTGTAGCCTCTTTAGCAAAGTGCCAAGAGGTGAAACCAGAAAATCATAAGGTGGACACACATGCCTTCGTTTTCACTAATAACATGATCTGTGCTGGAGGACCAAAGGGCGTTGATAGTTGTGAAGGGGACAGTGGTGGGGCCTTTGCTGTAGTGGACCCCAGTGAAGGGAACTCCAAATTCTATGTAGCTGGCGTGGTGTCCTGGGGACCCAAGTGTGGGACCTATGGGCTCTACACGCGGGTGAAGAACTATGTTGACTGGATAAGAAAAACTGTGCAGGAAAATAGTACCCCCCATGAGGACTAGTCTGTACATATACCACCAGCCTCTGCCAGGGTTATGACCAGTCACTGCTTTCAGTTCCTCACAGTATTCCTATTGTTTTCACCATGACTGAGAGAAGACATAGGAGAATGATTTTAAATGAACTTGATCGTCGAGATACCTGGCTGGAGGTAGAGTTGGACCACAGAGTTGTGCTGGTCCTTCACTTGTGGTCTGAATCTGTGCAGTCCTCTCCCCTGAATTCCTGTTATAGATGACATGGGGGGAGGGCTCTCCTACCTTGCACTGTTCCACAGAAATACCTTAATTTTTTGTGTCTTCTTTACCTGTTTGAAATTACATTTACTTTGTCATTTTCAGTGTCCATTATCTACTTACAATAAAGCATATTTACCACACAATACGGCCGATTTACCTTATTCCACATCAAGACCTTGGAATCATGGAAGGGAACTGGGATGACAGGCTATTGTGTCGTGGAATTCAGGCATCTAGCAACTAATATTTAATTGTCATGAGAACAGGGATTTCACCTTTTCTCCTCTCTTCCACCTGAGATTTTACTGAATATTGTGGATTAGCATGAATATCACCAACACAAGGCACCAAATTCTGCTTTTAAAACTCATGAAACGTACATGAACCTCATTCAGAAGTCCACATACAACAGCTAGAATTGGCTGTTTAAAATCTTCTTTATAAATTTTTTCAAAATGTCACCTGAAAATTAATTTTCCTTTAGTACTCATTTGTATAATGCAATATTATAACTTTATAAAAAAGAAATACCAAAGAAATTCAGCATGCTCTTGTCTGCTTTCCTGGTGGTTTTGAGCAATTTGTCAGCCAGGCAGCAATGTCTTCTCTAGGATGAACTCTGTACCAAGATGTCATCGCTGAAAGTCCCAGAGAGGATGGACAGAAAGACTCTCCCTTCTATTTTCTAGGGGAAGGAAAATTAAAGAAAAAAAAAACCTCCTCCTCAAAGAATGATTAGTGATAAAAAAAAATGTCCACAGAATGGAGACTTAGCATCTTTTAAACTGAGGACAAGAGATCTATCTTAGGATGGTGGTTGCCCTAAAAGGGTGTTTAACGAAAGCTGAGGACTGAGAATAAGAGTTTATGGGGACTCTGGCCTGTTTGATATGACTCGTGGTTGTTAGGAGGGCATTTTTTATCAGAAGCCAAAAAGGGTGTGTCTGGGGTTCATCAAGAAAGGATTTTGATCTTCCGTAGACCAAGAGGGCAAAATTGAACAGCTGACCCTGTGAACAGCGGAGGGTAAACACATGAAGTAATCAGAAGGACGCTAACTGAGGGGTCTGAAGAATGAAAGGAAATTACCACAGGGAGCCTCTGGAAGGATTATGTCAAGTCAACCAAGCAGCGTAAAGCCATTCCTTAGCTGTGTACCTCAAAACTGCCGCCCCCCACTGCCTGCCATTGCAGGTGCAATGCCATTGACAGTGTGCCCTGGACTACAGTGTTTCGGGTGGGAGAAGTTGGATTCCCCTAGATAAAAAAAGACATGGGAGAAATATTAAGATTTAGAACATGACCCACGATAGACATTTTCCTTCTTATACTTTGGGTTATAGCAAAAAACTAACCTGGAATCTGACATGTGACAGAAAAGGAAGCTCATCCCTTCCAGAGAGAATCTTCAGTCAGTGTGGGCTCTGCCATTGTGGATGGGCTGAGGCTTTGCTGTTGCCTTGTGCAGTATGTTGGATATGGGTTTTGCCTGGCTAGCTGTACTGCAAGATCATTTCTCTTGTGTGAAGGACAGGGAAGGGATCTAAATGAATCATCATCAGAGGCTTCAGAGCTGGGAAGAGATCATCACCGGGGCCTAGAAAGGCTAGAAAGTCATTCATTGTGGCTTAAAGTGTATCAATCACAGTGCCTTGCAAATCACTTGGGAACGTGTGCCTGTTTCATCTGAAACTCAGGAAAAGACTTGACTTATTAAGGTGGATGTATTACCACTTTTCTCTGGTCAGAAGAAAATGGTGGATCAGCAGCTCAAGTCAGGGAGGAAAGACAGTGCCCGGTGGTCAAGAGGACATGGTGAGAAGGAACCTAGTTGAAACTGGAGCAGCCCAGAAGGGGCTAGAAGGGATCTGAGACTCTCTAAAGTTGGCTTTACTGCGATTCCTAGAATCAGAAACATATTCTGTGGAAATGTGACTTGATATTTTCTGCATATCTGTTCTTTTTTGAAAAATTAAAAGTATGAAAAAAGTTTATTTTTAATTTTGATCAAATCCATAAACTCTGCCATTATTTGTTTATGATGGTTTAACCCCCACCCCCCAAAATATAGATTCACAGGAAGTTGCAAAGACAGTACAGACAGGAGCTGTGTACCCTTCACCAGTTTCCCCCAATGGTTACATCTGATGTAACTAGCACAGTAGCAAAACCAGGAAGCATATATTGATGGTACAATCTGTGTGCATAGCTTTGTGCCATTTTATCGAACGTTCATGTAACCACCACTGCAGTCAAGATACAGAACTATTTCATCACCACGAAGATCTCCCCCATGCTACCTCTTTATAGTCACGCCCTTTTCTTTTTTACTTTACCTCGCAATTGCAAAAAGATACTTTTGAATGATCCAGCTTCCGTCAGTTGTGCTAAGAGGATCAAGGGAGATGGAGTTTGGGTATGGCCACCCTTGAGCCAGAGGAAGGGGAGACTGGTTATATGGGAAAGGGTACAGAAGTTGTGGCAACAGGAACCACAGTGGGGAACCCCCAAGGGGGAGCATAAATCTACAGGGAGAGACCCCTAATGGACTTTGTTTCCTGGGGGTGCAGGTTCTGTTTTAAAAAATCTCTACCCCTCACTTGGGTAGAGTGTGGTGCTAATAACACCAAGTTCAAGGGTTTGGATCCTCATACAAGGCCAGCCACCAAAAAAAAAAAAAAAAAAAAATCCCTCTACAAGGGAATACAAAAGGACACAAAGACCAGGAACTGCCAGCAAGGAGCTCATTCTAATTTCAACTACTGTACTGTGTCTGATCTTCAAATAGGCTGTTTGCAATCTGTATTTCCCTTTATGTTTAATGTGGAAGCAAGTTATTTCTTCTGTCTTCATTGCTTGGGACTGAGTGTGAAATATTTTTGACATAATATGTATCTGCCTATTCATGGCTAAAAAACCATGTTTCTTGCTCTTAGACAGAAACCAGGAAGAACCTAAGGTTTCTGATGGAGTTTGGATGTGTTGTCCCCTCCAAAACTCATGTGGAAATCTGATCCCCAATGTGGCAGTGTTGGAAACTGATTGGGTCATGGGGGCGGATCCCTCATGAATGGATTAATGCTCTCCCTGGGGGAGGGGGGGTTAATGAGTGAGATCTCGCTTTGTTAGTTCCCGCGAGAGCTTGTTGTTTATAGGACCCTGGCACCTCCTCTCTGTCTCTCTCTTGCTTCCTCTCACCATGTGATCTGCTTGTACCCGCCGGCTGCCTGCCACTTTCCACCATGAGTAGAAGCAGCCTGAGGCCTGTGCCAGATGCAGCTGTCCCAGAATCATAAGCCAAATAAACCTCTTTCCTTTATAAATTACCCAGTCTCAGTTATTTCTGTTATAGCAACACAAAACGGACTAAAACAGTTTCCAAAAGGAAATAAAAGAGGAAGGTTAGAATAGCAATTCATAGAAGCTGAGACAAAAGCAAAAAAACGCCTGTGTACATGTTGGAGGGAAAACTAAGGATAAAAGAGGAACAGAATCCTGGGGCCTCTGGAGGCTAGAGTTCTCAGGCCTGAGTAGGCCTGGAAGAAGACCCAGAAGGGAGAATTTGGTTTTCTCATGGAACCAAGCAGAGGCTGTGAGCGTGGGGAAGGACTGAACCCAAGAGGCTGGCCAGAAATGCCCCATGAGAGAATTTGGAAAGCATTAATCACCTAGGTTGGGCCTGGGTGAACTCTATCTGCTCTGGGGAGTCCCTACTTGTGACACTACTTATGTAGGAAACTTTCTCCAGCAATTTATGCAGTCGTCTCTGTTTGTCTAAGGTGGCCCTAGTCCTTCGAACCTCCTTGCCTGACCTTGGTTGCTCTCCCGCCCCCCTTTCGGCATCCTGAGCTGTCCCACTGTCCTCGTTTATCCTCCAGTGCAAATGGATATGTCAGCTCATCAGGCTGACTGTGAAGATTTGAAGGACTTTTGCTCCTTATTAATGGCATTTCAATGCTCAGCCAGAAATGGGAGGAATTATTTGGGAGGAGGGAGCTTAAAATTGTCATGGTACCTTACAAATCATACTACTCCTCTGTCCCTATACCTTTCACGATAGTAGTACTTTTTTGTTGCATTGTATCAGATTGTCTGAAAGGTGTGTTGGGAGGGAAAAAGTGGTAAAAGTGGGTGATTCCAAGGTGACAGTCACAAAGAAGGATCCTGCCCTTTGACTGTGGATGTTAAGACTGCGAGGTACCAGGAGGACGTCTCCCCAGTGTAGCTTACAATGTGCCTTACCCTGTGTTAAGCCTGTTACATGTATTATCTCATTTATATCTTCAGTATTTGTATGAGATTGAAAGTACTATTACCCCCACATCATGAGGAAGAAAGGGAGGCTCAGAAAGGTTAAGTAACGTGGTAAGAGGCCATGGGTGGAAAGTGGCCGGACAGCCTGAGCCCAGAGCCAACTCTCTGAATCCCTGTGCGCTCCTGCGGGTCTCTCGATCGGTGACTCTTCATTCCTTGGGGCATGGCAGCATCATCCACTGTCCCCCTCTTCTCTAGGCTGTTTGGTCTTGAAGCTTGTGTCGTCAGCCCCCATCACCCAGGTCTACTTGTTGTGCTCATCTCCTAGAGCCTGGTCGTTCTCCTGACGTCTCCGTGGTCTTGCTTTCTGCTTCACTGTCATCCTGACTGTTCCTGTCTTATTTTTGGCAATCTCCATGTACACACAGGTGATTCTTCTACAACTTTGGCCTTGCAGGTCCATGAGATCTTCTCTGCCAACAGTCTTATCTTCCACCCTATGTCAGGCACACGCTCCATGGTCATGCCTAGGTAGGTTTTATCATTACCAATAACCAATAATCTCAGTTTCACACATCCCAGTCTGTTGCTAGCACCTCCTGTCTTTCCGGGGTGCTTCCTATAGGGCTGCACTTCCCATATCCCACAGTACCAGACACCCAGTATGTGAACCCCACAGCACACTTATTGCCTCGATCTCCTCTTTACTTAGCTTGAATTCCATACCACGGCGCTCTTGCATCCGCCTTGGACTCCCTCGCCCTTCGATGGTTTCGGTATACTCACGCGACAAAATCGAACCCTGCCTGCCATAAATACGCCTGTTTTGGTTCTGTTGCTGGTGTCGGGGGACACACAACCGATCTCACACAACCGTCTCAAAAAAGGTGACTTTCACGAAAGATCAACTGTGTTACTTTTAGTTCATGACCATGAATCTCAGGTGGACCCTTAATGCTCCCAGGTGATCAAAATTCCCTAATCCATTCTCAATCCCTCTGTCCTAGATGACTATTTAGTTCTCTTCTCAAAATCCCAAACCTTCTCTGTCCTTACTTTCAGTTGATGATCTTATTTTTTACTGCACCAAGACAAATGAAGCAGAGGCCCATGCACTTGTGCCGTCCTGCCCACTGGGACACTAGCGTCCGGTCCCTTACACGGCGTGTGGCCACGGATAGCCGGTCCACGCTCCCCACTGATGCCGTCTCTCCCCAGCCCACCACCATCATTTTCCCTCTCTCCTGTACAGTTCCCATCAGTATATGAACATAGTGTTAATCCTCTAATCTTTAAACAAATGTCTCCTGACCACAGTTCCCCCAGCAGCTGGCCCTATTTCCTTGTTTCCTTATGCAGCAAATTTCTTAAAATAATTGATTATACTCTGTCTCCAGTTCCTCTTCTGCCACTCTCCTTCCAATTCCAGTCTAGTGTTTGCTCCATTGTTCCATCAAATGGTGCTTTTCTGGGTCACCAGTGACTTCGACATTGCTCTATCCAAGGACCAACCCTCATCTTCATCTCTAGCTTGATGAACTTTCTTTCCTTGGCTTCCGAAATACTGAAATCTCCAGTTTTCCTCCTACCTCCATGATAAGTCTTGGTCAGCGTGGGCCGTACACTTCCTACACAATGTCTTGTGAATTATGAGGGTTTCCATTCTGGCTGGTGGGATCGGGCACTGTTCCCGGCCCTGGTGATTGCGGCCACTCTTCCCCTCAGTGATCCTCTGATGGAGATATTTTTCCCCCACCCGCAGGTAAATTTCCCTTACATGAGTGCTGATCAGCACTCTGCTGGATACTTCCGGGGACCTCCCACCGGGGACCTCCCGCAGATCCCTGCAGGCCTCTCTCTGTGTAGCTTTCTCCTCTCTCACACTCAGTTCTGTGAACTCTAGTGGCCTCGGTTTCCCTAGACTACTGGCCATGTCTCCCCAGGTCAGAGAGCTGACCGAACCCTATCTGAATTTCTCCTTCTGGTGTCTCAGCCTGGAAACTCTCTCAAAGCAATAAACTGGGGTAATTGTAGGGCTCAACCTCTCAGGGATCATTGCCTTTTGCTGCCGATGTCCTGAAAACTGTCGTTTCACATATTTGATTTGTTTGTTGTTGTGGCTGTTTGTTTCAGGAAGGAGGGTCAGTCTGATCCCTGTAACTCCATCTTGGCCCTAATCTAACAGGTGTCTGAAAATCAACGTGCCCCCAAGGGAACTCGACTTTTTCATCAAACCTGCTCCTTTTGTAAAATTCCCCATCCAGTTGACTCCTCTCTTTTTCTCACCCCTCCCCCTCCAGCACACTCCATCAGGAAATCCTTTGGCTTTTCCTTCAGTTTTATCCGTGATCCAACCACTTCTCACCACCTACACTGAACCACCTGAGCTACCATCACTTCTTGCCTGGATTACTGTCGTTGTCATCTAACTGGTCCCATGTATGTATGCCCTTACCCAACTATAGCCTTTCCTCAGTTCAGCAGCCAGAGAGCCTTTCACCACGTAAGTTCCTATTCCCTTGCTCAAAACATTGGCTGCCTTTGCAGCCCCCCAATGGATCAGGCGTGTTCTTGCTTCAGGACCTTTGCCCTGGATATTCCCGCTTCCTGGAATGCTTTTTCTCTATATCTCTTTGTGGGTATAGGGAGAAAAAAATCAAAGCATTTGTTTTCCTAATTCTTTCACTCAACAATCAACACAGAAGACTTCTGTGACCTCTGGTCACCAAGAAGGGTGTGGCGATTTCTCCCCACCAACAACCAATCAGTTCTGCAGTGGACACAGCTGGATGTCCTCTAATTCGACTCAGTTCTGACACCATCTACCTGAAGATAATCAGATCCCACATGTTGAGGGCTCCATTCCTGTATTAGTCCATTTCTGTTGCTTACAACAAAATATCTGGAACTGGGTGATTTATAACAAAAACAAAATTTATTGCTCACAGTTTCTGAGGCTGGGAAATCCAAAGTCCATCTGGTGGTGGCAACAGTGACCAGTGGCCTCACATTGCAAGATGGTGGGAGCAGAGAGAGCAGAGAGAGAGAGTTCCTCATGCACTGTCCTTTCAGAGCCCTCAGAGACACGCCCATGACCACCATTATTAATCCATTCACTATGGCAGGGTCCTACAATCTAATCACCTCTTCAAGGCCTAACCTTTCGATTATCGTAATAGGATTTCCCACCCTTAACAGTTACAGTGGGGATTAAACTTTAGTGAGGTTGCAGGGGTGGGCATCCAATCTACAGCAGTCCCCCAGACTGCCCCCACTTCTGATGCCGGTTGCAAGCCCCAGATTGTTTTAATCTGTGCTTCTGAGCGACCTGCTATAAACTGGGCTTCCCACAACCCCCTCCTTGGGTTTGAAGAATTTGCTAGAATGGTTCACAGAACTCAGGGAAACTCTTACATTTACAGTTTATTACAAAGGATATAAAAGCTTCATTACATAGGCATGATGGATTAAATTATTGGCCATTGGTGATTAACTCAACCTTCAATCCCTCTCTCCTCCCGAGAGGATGGGGGTGGGGTGCGGCTGAAAGTCTCGGTCCTCTAGTCCTGCCTTGGTCTTTCCAGTGACTGGCCTCCATTCTGAAGCTACATAGGGCCAGCCATCAGTCAGCTCGTTAGCACACAAAAGGATTTTATGCATGTGTGGCAGGAAACTGGACTAAGATCAAATATGGTCAGCTCTCCCTATCTGTGTGTTCAACCAACTGCAGAATGAAGTTACTTGAAAAAAGAAATTGCTGAACATGTACAGACTTCTTTTGTCATTATTATTCCCTAAACAATATAGTATGACAGCTATTTACATAGCATTTACATTATATTAGGTATTGTAAGTAATCTAGAGATGATTTAAAGCATATGGGAGAAGGTACATAGTTATATGCAAATACTACACCATTTTATATCAAGCACTTGAGCATCCAAGGATTTTAATATCCACAGAGGTCCTGGAACCAATCCCCACCGACATCGAGGGACAGTGAAACGTGGGATCAGACACCTGGTTTCCTCTAGCTGTTCCCCTGACTCCTGTCAGAACAGGCCTCAGCTGGGGGAAGAGGAAAATAGCAAAAGAAAAACTGCTTGACCAAGCAGAACGGGCTGGATTCCTCAGAGTAGCAATAATGGTTAACAGTAAGGTAAGAATAAAGTTAGTCATAAAAAAGAATGAAATTCTCCCATCTGCAACAACATGGATGAACCTTGAGAAACATGGTGAGTGAAATAAACAAAGCAGAGAGGGATAAATACCGCCTGTGCTCACTCATAAGTGGAAGCTAAGAGAGAAAGAAGGCAGGAAAGAAAGACCACAGTGGTGTGTTGGACTTGCAGAGGGAGAGAACATTCCTAGGGCTACAAAGTGGAGTCAGGGGTGAGGGGGAAAGAGGGAGGGAGAGGGAGGTTGGAAATAATTGGGTGGGGGACATGGGGTACAAAAACAATTTCTGTAATGGGTATGCTGCCAGTATGAATCTGGCTGTCACAGCACAGGCACGAAGGGTGACAATCAGCTTTGTATTTCATGAATATTCATAATAAAAATTAATTTTAAAAAAAGTTAGTTAAATATGTACTTTCCTTAAGCTAAAACTTGATTTAAAGGTCAAGTTGTTTGTTACTTAATCGATGCCTTATGGCTTAAGATAACATCTGTAATGCCAAGTTCAGGTGGATTCTGCAGACCACCTGCAACTACAGGTCCGTGTTGAAGTGTGTATATCCCGGGCCTTAAGGGGCCATGACAAATGTCATTCAAGATGCCAGGGATAGTTGTGCTGCCTTCATCCTGAACCACCAGCTTCTCACATGACTTCCTGGACCCCCACTCATGATTTTGCTCTATAAATGCTTGTGATTTTAAGCAGAGAGTAGGAGATCTTTTTTTTGGCAGCTGGCTGGAATGGGGATCCGAACCCTTGACTTTGGTGTTACAACAGCACACTTTAACTGACTGAGCTAACTGGCCAGCCCCTTAAAAAGTTTTTTTTTTTTTAACTAGCCCATTTCTGTGTATAAAGCCAACCTCCTCTGCTGAACTCATTGGAACAATTATTCTATTTCATGCAATGAAGTGTTGTCTGATTTTAGATTTGCAATAAAGCCAACTGAGATCTTTAAACTAAATGTGCTGTGATTTTCTTTTGGCAATTGTTACCCACAATGCTAACTGTAAATGTGTGCATAAACTTAATTGTTCTCTTGTCTTCCTAAGTAAATATCTTAAGTATGACCTTACTAAATATATTTTTATGTTAATTAATTACCACTTTTGACTTATTTTACGCACTGGAATGTCTTATAACATGTCATTTAGAAAGGGTTTTATTCAATTACCTGATGATATAAAAATGGAAAAAGAAAATAACTACAGCTTGATAATGACGTCATCTGCAATTCTTGGAGGAAAGACCACAGAAGAGAATTGATTCCACACAGTGTCCTTCTGCATCAGTGACTTTAATGTGGCTTTTTAGTGGTTGTCCACTACTGCACAGGTAACTTTCTCCCCGCACGGCTCTCTGGATTCTGACCTAGTGGATGCTGGGCTCAGCCCTCCTCCCCCATCTCTTTCTTGATCCAGTCCACATAGCTGAGTAATTTGGTGTAGAAGCCGTACCCCTTGCCACACTCGATGCCCCAAGATACGATGCCCGTGGCCACCCAGCGATCGCTGTTGTGGTCCCTCACTGCAAAAACACTTCCACTATCTCCGTGACAGGAATCCTGCTTGACGGCTGGATCCCCAGCGCAGAACATGTTGTCAGAAAACACATCAGTCCTTTTTTTCCCCCGGAGCCAGCTCTCACATGCCTGTCGCTTGGCTACCGGCAGACGGACAAACCTGAGGTCATTAGTCATTCTGTTCTCTGTTATCCCAAAGCCACTGACATAGCCCATGAAGCCCTCGTCATAGAAGGTTTCATTGTCAGGGAGGCAGATGGGTAGAAGCTGGGGACCCAGGGTGACACTATTTTCCAGCTCCAGGAGAGCGATGTCCCCCTCAAAACTGTGGAGCTGGTCCTGACGGTAGTCTGGGTGTACGCTCACCCTGCGCACGGGGTGATTGCCCAGTTTCATGATCTCTCCCACATTTGTGTGGCCCAGGAACACATCCAGGCTGGCGTTGCTTTGACTGTCGTGCTCCTTGGGGTAGAGGTTGTGGGCAGCTGTGAGGACCCAGCGGTCGCCCAGCAGGGCCCCGCCCCCTCGGCCGTGGAAGTTGGTGAAGGCCTGCCAGGGGAAGTTGCCCAGCTGGGCCTTCTTCCCTCCGATGATGCGCTGCTTCTGTTCCACGGGGTGCACGGGCTGCCCGCACACTGAAGGGGACGGACGGGACAAGCACAGTCAGCCGCAGCCCTCTGGCTCCTGGCCCCTCTCTCTCCTCCCCTTGGCCCCTCCTGTGCTCCTGTCGGTGTCTCCTCGTTCTTGTTTATTTCTTCCCGGGTTTTCTCTTGTTTTTATTCCCTGATTTCCCAGCAGCTCAGTGAAAACACTGGAATGTCCCTGCTGAGTCCAGTTCTCTGTCCCCTCTCCATTTTCCTCACCCTCATCTCTATTTCTGACCTCAAGCTAAAGCGTCTTGCTCCTCTCTTTGTTTCCTTTCTCTGTGCCACACATCTGAGGCTTTGCAGGGCTATCAGAGACACCAAGGATGGCCCCAGAGGGTTTCCACTCACCTGGTAAACACCGAGGAATCTTCTCTCCCTCCTGTTCATTCTTCCAAACGCCCTGGGCCGTGCAGATGTACAGCCCTGAGGGGAGAGGGGGCCAAAAATAAGTTGGGAAGTAATGGGCCAAGAAAACCAGATCACAGAGGCCCCGGAGCATTGAGCGTGCTGTCCAGGGACAGGGGAGTAACGGGACCAGCAAGGGTGAGGATCAAAGACAAAAGGTTTGCGTCTATAAGGATAGAATATCAAAACTATTAAGAGGCTCCGTACATGTATTTTTGTTTTAATGCTAGTGAAAAAGTCAGAATACTAACTTTATGTTTGATGTAATCCCTATCTATGAACGTAGACGTAAAAACCAGAGGGAATAGAACAAACTCTTATCAGTGACTGCATCTCGGCAGTACGGTTGTAGATGATAATGGTCTACCTTTTCCGATTGCTGACAGTGCGCCATGCTTGTTACTAAGCTCTTTATCTGCATCATCTCATTGAGGTGCCACAGTGACACTTTCAGGTATGTGCTATTATTCTCATTTGTGCAAGGTCACATGACTTACAGTGCTAGAAGTGTAAGACACAGAGTGAGGGTTGTCTGATTCCAAAGCCCAGCTCTTAATGAATATCACAAGTAACCCAGATATTTTCCTTTTTTCACATTTCAAACCTGCAATGCATGTGATTTCTATTATTTAAAAAACGTTTTGAAGACACCCATAGATGAGTTTGAGAGCCCTTTAGTAAAACTAAATGCAAAAAATCACAACATAGCAGCCCGACGTGGGAGAATGGTGGGAGAAGTCTCACTGACAGTTGCGTGGTGCTGGTGGTGCTGGTGGTGGTGATGGTGGTGGTGGTGGTGGTGGTGATGGTGGTGGTGGTGATTGGTGGTGGTGGTGGTGGTGGTGGTGGTGATTGGTGGTGATTGGTGGTGATGGTGATTGGTGGTGGTGGTGGTG
>NW_007727952.1:277432-277653 GCF_000696425.1 Galeopterus variegatus | reverse complement strand
TGGGTGGTGGTGGTGGTGGTGGTGGTGGTGATTGGTGGTGGTGGTGATTGGTGGTGGTGGTGATTGGTGGTGGTGGTGATTGGTGGTGATGGTGATTGGTGGTGATGGTGATTGGTGGTGGTGGTGGTGATGGTGGTGATGGTGGTGGTGGTGATGGTGGTGATTGGTGGTGGTGGTGATTGGTGGTGATTGGTGGTGGTGGTGGTGGTGGTGATGGTGGT
>NW_007727952.1:230745-276084 GCF_000696425.1 Galeopterus variegatus | reverse complement strand
TGGTGGTGCTGGTGGTGGTGGTGGTGATTGGTGGTGGTGGTGGTGGTGATGGTAAGATGGGGCTGACTGTTTATAACATTCAAGTTTTCTTTACATCAGCCCAGGTGCATCCTCCTTCAAACCTACTAGATTCCTCTTGGCACTGTAATTTAGGCCCCTGAAACCGGTGCCCTGGGCAGATACTCTAATATACATTTCCTAGGGATTCTATTGGAAGAAATGTCAGAGGATGTCCCAAGAAGATGGGAGGCAGAAGCCTGCCATTTTCTTGGATCTCTACCTCGTGCAGACTCGCTGGTGCCGGCTCTGGTGTGCATCTTGTAGTACGGCTCATGGCAGGAGTACTGAATACGGGCCTCGTAGGTGTTCAGCCCCTGTGTGGTGCTGTACTGGAAGTCCCCATTAGGCAGGCTTCGGGGCTGCCCGCAGTCCTTGACTTGGAGAGAACACAGGGCAGTGTGAGAGCTGAGAATGGCTGTATTGGACCTTCTGTGTGGGGAATGTGAGGTGTGCCCGCAGAACAGGCTGAGAGCCTTAGAAAAATACAGCCAGTGGAGAGGACTCTCCCAGTGGCCAGCAGTTGGATGGGGTGAACTTCAGTTCTGGGTAGAGCCTGTCAATCCCGCTGAGCTGAGGGCTCACAGGTTCCTGAGACAGGCCACAGGCTTCAAAGGACAAGTCAGGGGGAGGGTCTCTTGGGTCCTCAAGGCTAGAGGGTGGGATGCCCCCAGGGGCAGACACATCCTGAGTTGTGACTTACTCTTGCACCTGGGCATGGCGCGATGCCACGTGCCATCATCCTGGCAGACAGCCGTGAAGGAGAGCAGAGCCTGGTTCCCCTGTTTGAGCCGAGGTTAGAGGTGCCGTTAGTACCAGGAGGCTATGCACTCCCCTTGCTGCCCTCCCCACGCAGCCAGGGTCGTGAGTACAAAGACGTCTCAGGCTCTCAGGCCTCAGCGCCCCCGTGACGTGGCTCCTTCTTCCTTCTCCCTCGCCTGTCCTCTCAGTCCAGAGTTACAGCCAGGAGACTGAGTCACACGCAGCAAGTCAGAGCAAGGGCTAATGATCTTCTCTCTGGACTCTTGCCTATTGCCATTGAGATCCAGTTGAACCCCACAATTTGTAATTTTAAAAAACCACAAGCCAGGCTGAGTGTTTTCTGTATTGAAACAGAAGACTGCTCTGGAGCAGAACCATGTCTCTCTACCTCTGCAGCACCCTCCTGGTCTAGGCCTGCAGCACTCAGCTCTCCCAGTTTACAGTTTTCTTAAGGGGAGGGCTTTTCCTAAAATACGAGTGCCACCCAGCCCCTTTCAAAGGTGCTCGGGATGCTAGTGTTTGCTAAGTGCTGTTGTCGTTGAATAGATTGCAGGGACAAGACCAGAAAATGTTCATATCCGAGTCACAGAACCAAAAAAACACCAGAAAATGGCACTCTTTGAAATAAAAAGTTATTGAACAATATGAATGAGTTTTACTAAGACCAAAAATCATTCCAGAGAGTGAGCCATGGAAAAGATTGCAAGAGGATGTGTATGAGAACCAGGATGTGCGAGTGAACTGTTGACGATGTGAGAAATAGTGGGACTTGCTTTAAATTCTATGTGAGTAACAAATGCAACGGTAAGGGCTATGGTGTAGGCAAGGAAGGGCTGTTACATGAGCAGACATGCTAGTTTCTAGTCTTCTGGACCCAGGACCCTCGACAATCCTCATGATGTTGCTGGAAGCATCTTGGAGCAAAGAGCAATTCATCAGGCTAACTCGGCCTGACCCAACAGGTACTTCAGAAAGTTCATGGGGGCTGGCTGGATGGTTCATTTTGGTTAGAACATGGTGCTGATAGCACCAAGGTCCAGGGTTCGATCCCTGTACCAACCAACCACCAAAAAAACAAACAAAAATATAAGTTTGTGGAAAAACAGAATTAAAAGACAGTACAAATCTTTCCAGGAACTTTTTGAAGCACTCTCATCAGCTCCATGAAGGCCGTGTGAATGAATATGCGTCTTTCTGTTTCACCGCCCACATCTGGAAGCTGCCTGACAGTAGACACTTCAAATGTTTGTTGAATGAATTAACAACTACTTAAGGACACACCATAGGTCTCTGATTCTGATTCGGTCTTCCCGATGGATCTATTGAACAAGGATAGGATGTCCTGTTCCGGGTCCCTGGTCAGGGGTAAGTCCAACTGTATGTTTTTAAAAAATAGCATTTTAGTTTACTAGCTTTTGTGAGATCGGCCAGTGTATAAAACCATGGTCCTTCCTGAGTCTGCAAAGCTGAGGACAGGAAGGTGGGCCTGGGGTGAGACCACCATTGTGCATAAAAGAGCCCTTGAGCAGGAGGCAGGAGACTTGGGTCCTAGTCCCTCTTGTACAAAATCACTACATGATGTTGGATAAGTCACTACATGTCCATCCTGCCTTTTCAGTTCCTAACTCTACAATGAGTTGTTGGACTAGGTCAGTAGTTCTTAAACGAGGCTGCACATTGGGTAGCATTAAAACCCTGATGCCCAGGCTGCACTCCAGACAGATGGAATCAGTCTCTCTAGAGGGGGACCCAGACATCAGTAATTTGTAAACTCTCTCTGTGTTTCTTTTTTTTCCCTTCTCTCTATGTGTTTCTAATGTGCAGTCACGTTGAGAGCTGGTGGAGCAGGTGGCTCTTCTAGCTCAGACACCTATGATTCCAGTCTAGGACGCTGTGGACCCATTCATCTGAATTCCTTGTGGGGTTCTGGGCCAACTCTCTCCCCTCATCCTCGGGCTATTACCTCCACAAGCTGGTAGCCTTGCTTGCAGGTGGCAATGAAGTAGTCACGGAACTGGTACTGAGGCTGCAGGTCCTGGATGATGGTAAACTCATCTAGGGTCTTGGGCTGGGGGCACTTGATGACTGGTGGGGAGACCAGAGGGCAGGTTTATTTCAGAGCCGCCTGTCCTTCCCTCTTCCCGGCTTCCCCACATTGCTGGCCAGCAAGGGAGGCCCCCAGGCAACCTTACTTTCAGTGGTGTAGCGCAGCTTCCAGCCCTGGCTGTCCCCTGACTCATCTGTGAAGAACAGCAGGTCTACAGCATTGCTGCTAGTGTCCAGGTCGGGGGGCCTCTGCTTCCCACAGAACTCGCCAATGTTCTTCCCGTTGGCATAGATCTGGTGGGGGAGGAGGGAGAATTATTTCTCCAGCTCGGACGTTTTTACACAGGGCCATCTGGGTATCAGCCTGGTGGCCAGGGTGGTGCTGGTGGTGCCGGTGGTGCTGGTGGTGGAAACCTGCCTTGCATATGTTTTCAGCTGAAGGTGAAAAAGGAAAGTACCCCCTTCCAGTTGTGTGAGAACTCGCCCAGCCCATGCATGATGCTGGTCGTTCTCGTCCCAGTTGGCCAGAGGGTCCAGGAGGAAGTAGGGACGAGAGGAACCGAGCGGGGATGGGGAGGAGAGGACGGGGTCTCTCAGGGGGTGGGCTGGCTGTACCTGCAGCTGGTCATAGGGGCAGTATACTTGCTGGTGGTCATCAATCTCGAAAGGCTCCAGGAACTTGAGGTGGAGGGTAAGGCCCCGCTCCACCCGGATGCTGTAGTTGCAGCGCAGGTTGGGGGGATAGGGCCGGGGGTACTCCAGGCTGGAGATGTAGCCCGTCGGCTCTGTGTACAGCTCGCTGCTGCACTCGGCTGTGAGCAGAGCCGGAGCGGGTCACCGGGGCTCTCCGGCTGACCCAGCAAGCCCCTGCTCGTTCCCTGCCTCCCTGCCGCACCCACCCCGACTCACGCTGGCAGGAATGCCTGTCTTTCTGAAGCGCATAGCCTGCACGGCAGGAACAGAAGTAGCCGCCAACGTAGTTGTGACACAGGTGCTGGCACTGGGGCTGGGGGTCCTCCTTAACTAAGTTGTGCTGGGAAGCACATTCATCGAGGTCTGGAAGGGATTGAGGAAACAAGGGTTACATTCCTGCTAGGAGATTTCTGTAGGGACTCTGGTCTCAGAAAGGTCCCTCATCAGAGGCCTAAGACAAAGTCAGCTCCTGGACCACCTGGCCTCTCTCATGCTCTCTGGGAGCTTCCCAGTGGGGACAGAGCTCAGGTTTTCAGTCCTCTTCTGGACAAAGCTCCTTTGAGGAGAGGAACAAGGAAAGCCAGGCTTTCGGCTTCTTTAGATTCAAGATTCCCCTTTTCTGGCCCTCATCCAATATGGCTGAGGCCAAAAAGGGCTCCTTCCAGGGGGCACTCACCCACAGCTTGGTAGTAGGCCAGGAAGCCCTTGTAGAACATGATGGTCCCATTCTCCTCATTGGAGAAGTCCGTGTGGAAGGTCAGCAGCATCTTGTTCCCTTGGGACAGAAATTCCTTCTTTCCCGGGGGGTTGCCCAGTGGGGACCCCAGTTGCCCACAGAACCTCCCCAGGGTTTTCTTATCAGCAGAGATCTGGTGGAGGAAGGAAAGGTATTGGAAGAAGACATGATGAGGAGTTGTGTCCCATGGGGCAGGCCACAAAGGTCCTCCCTCTCTTGCCCCAGTGTGAATCATGCCCTGCAGTGGCTCCCACTGGCCACTACCTGCTGGGCTCTGGCGGTTGCAAACTTCCCCAGGTGACTTCTGTCCACCCTCCCAAGTCTCCCATTGACCAACTCTTTGCACATTGTCCTGTACCTGCTACATCACCCCTTCCCTGTCCCGTCTCCCCCAGCAGCTTTCGGATCTCTCTTCATTCCTGCCTCCTCCGTGTCCTTCCCCTGGAGTGCTGGTGGTCTCTACCCAGCCTTCACATTCCTTCCTTCTTTCCTAGAGCCTGGACTGGCCACTTCATTTCCTGTCTTCTTAGTCTGCCTCACCTTATTCAAGCCATTCGTGCCCAGCTGAGCCTCCTGACACACTCAGCTGACTGGGAGCCTCCTGCATTCTCACTGTCCCTGCACCAAGTGCCCCCACGCTGCGGACTTGCCCCATGCTCTGGGCTGGGAAGATGTGCCGTTTTCATGTCATTCTCCCATAACCTCCAGGGGGGGCTCCTGCTAATGGTTGTTATTGGACATTCACAGGCTCGGCTTGACTCCTGAGTCTCATCTTTATTGGATATGGAAAGACAGGACCAGAACGGTACCCTTGGTTGTCACAGAGATGAGGGGACTGAGCCCACTCTCCTTGCTGGAGGCCGTGCTCCAGCTGCGAGCACACACGTCTCTCTTCCTCATATTCCTGTGTTCCTGTTGAGGCAGGCAGCCCTGGAGATATTCTCCATGGAAACAGGGAAACTGAGGCACAACAGTTTCCCAAAGACTCTCAATTAGTCAGTGGATGGGGTAGGTTTTTCTGACTCCTGTAGACAGTGGACTTTCTGAGGGCATGGCCTGTATTTTCCCTCCTCAGTGCTCACGGAGGGCCTCTAAAACCGGTGGGCACCCTGTCCTTGTTACCGCCTGGCTCTCAGGACTCAACTTGGCCACCAGCTCTCACAGGTCTGGGGCTATGTCTAGGGCTGAGCGTGCTGTCCAGGGAGGTCAGAGCACCAGCCTCGGGTTCCAGAGTGGCCCAGCCTTTTCTCCCCTCTGTCCACCCAGCCTGCCCCGTACCTTGACAAAGTCATAGTAACAGCCTTCAGAAGGCTCCAGGTCAAACTGCCAGAAGACGAGCTTCACCCTGTATCCCGTGGGGACTGTGATCACAGTGGTTGTCTCAAAGTTGTTGGGGTAAGGCTTGGGGTACAGAGGGGACATCACCTCCCCAAAGAGCTGCGGAGGGATGGGGATGGAGCCTCCCACCCTGCAGAACAGGGCCGACACCAGGAGGCAGAAGAGCAACCTGCCAAAAAGAAAGAGGGTGTCTGCGGGGCTGGAGGGGTGCAGCACCCTTGCTGTTTGGGCGGTGGCCGGGGCGGGGCATTCTCCTCTCTGCCCATTCTGGACCTCGCAGAGATGTACTTGGTGGCGGTGGGTGCGGGGGGAGGCTGACCTTTGCAGCTGCAGCAGCGGATATCACTCCCCAGGGCAGTGTCCAGTCCAGAGGTCAGCATGCTCCCATCTAACTCCCTCCCCAGCCTCCCCTCTGCCTCCCCCCATCCCTCCCCTCCCCTTCCCAGATTAGGACAGGCTGGGGTTTTCCAGCCACGGTTCTGTGAAAGGGCTCCTGAAGGCTCAGCAAAGCCCTCTGGGAGAAACCCTGGTGGGATTTGGGAGATGCACACAGAGGATCCTCCTCCTGGGCAGAGGGGGTCCTGTTTCCTCGCTGCCCCCTCTATGGGCCTGAAGGAAGAAAGGGAATGTGGCATTACGTATGTCTAAGGTCGCCTCTGGTCCTCAGGAGGAGGGATGGGGGTATGTGTTGGCGTGTGCACGCTCGTGTGCACATTGGAATAGATGAGGTATGTGGGGAGGGGAAAGGGGTTCCCGTTTCCCTGAACAAATTTGGAGCATGACTGCCTCCTGAGCCTGGGCTTCTCCCGCTGGCTTCTCCCTCCCTCCTCGGTGCCCACCAGCCTTACTCACATTTCTCCAGGCCCTGTTTCGGATGCGCAGCTCCCCTGCCAGTGTCTTCACGCACCGCGTGTGGAGGGAGTGATGCGGGGCAGGGAAGGGGACGGAGTGACCGGAGGTGGGGGAGGGCACCATTCCCGGAGGAATGCTGTAGGGAATGAACTATTTGCATAAACAAACAAAAAAATCTGAGTTTGCACTTTTAGTTTTGGTTTTGAAATCCCTGTTGCTGGTGCCACCTGCTGGTCTATGTGGGGAAGGGCTAAGGAGACGGGGGTCTGCATTTTTAGGGACGAAGAAGCCTTTGGTTGGAGGCCCAGATGCCTTGGTTCCTAAATCTGATCAGAATTCTCCCTTTTCAGAGGTTTTCCTGCTGCTGTGCTTACAAGGTTCCTATCGAAAGGGCAATGGGAAGTCACAGGTCCGGAGGACTCCCTTTTCTGGACTGCCCTTTTCCATTGTCCTTGTTCATCCAGGAGCCCTGGTCCAAAAATGGCCCGGGATTCAACACCAGGAAGAAGTGACAGGCAGAGTGGAGCAGAGGAGGGCACGGACCGAGGAGAATGGGGTTTGGCTGTGTTGGGGCCCTGGTCTTCATTTACTCATGCCTGACACTTAGACTTAGAATGGGCATTGCGATGTCAGGGTGACCCAAAGCGGCACTAGATTTTGAGGCCCTCCTTCGCCACCTCAATGAACTCAGGCCTGACAGTGAACTTGGCTCCCTGAGAAGCCAGAGCAGCTGCAGTAGGGCAGGAACACTCTCCCGTCCTCAGCCTCCGGGTCCATCCGACTGTCTAGGGCTTAAGCAAGGGGTGTGGCTGCAGAGCAAGAGTGGCTTGGTCTTTTCTAGAGGAAGTCAGGTCCCCGGGAGGGAGTAGGGGCTCTTGTCTCTCCTGTCCACCAGGCCATGACATCCTGCTTTAAAATTTTACTCTTTTCAGAAGCCTTTCTTCCCCAAGTCTCCATGGCTTCAAGTACCCTGTGGCACTTTATTTACCCTGCAAGATGCTCTGGCTGCAGAGCAGGGCTGTTTTGTTTATCTCCTTTATTAAATTAATCCCTCCATCCCTCCACCCATCACCCACCCATTCATCCATTTACGGGCTCCCTATTTAGTGTGCCAGGCACCCTCCCAGTCAATGGGTCGCAGGGACTCATGAAGATGGGGTAGCTCCCCATTAGGTGGTGACCAAGTCATCATCTCTAACTGAGTGCACTTAGAGAGCAGGCACACAGAAGATGCGAGATCAACCAAGGTTTGGAGGGTTTCTCTGGCAGGCTTTTGTGTTGGAGCTGAGGAATCAGTCTGATGGCCGGGCTGATCCATGATTTAATTACATGATCCATGGCCTTGTTGGGTCAGGAAAGATGAAAAGATAAGGGAGAAGGAAAAGGACCAGGTCAGGAGACAAGGAGTGGGAATCTTGTCTAGCAAACTGAGCATTAGCATCCTAACAGCAGTGTGTGTGTGTGTGTGTGAGTGTGTGTGTGTGTGAGAGTGTGTGAGTGTGTGGGTGTGTGTGTGTTTGTGTGTGTGTGCGCGTGTGTGCTTGTGAGAGTGTGTGTGTGTGTTTGTGTGTGTGCGTGTGTGTGCATGTGTGTGCTTGTGTGTGTGCATGTGTGTGCTTGTGAGAGAGTGTGTGTGTGCGTGTGTGTGCTTGTGTGTGTGTGTGTGTGTGTGTGTGTTGCAAGTTCATAACAGGGGCAGATGGACTGCTAAGGAGGAGGTGGTCCAAGAAGGTAAGTCTTAGCTGAAGCTCTCCTGGGGACTGTGAATTCTGTCCTGGTTTCATGCAATGTAACTGGAAAGTGGCAAACCTGGACCTAATTAGCTCAGGCCCAGACCTACCTCCACTCTGCCCAACCATTCAAAATAACGCTTTCTTACACCTTTCTTATACCCTTGACTTATACCAAGAATAGAAAGAAGAAACAGCCATATGAAGATTGCTCCTGATTTGTTTTAAAACCAGTATTGAAGACACTGTTATATTGTTCATTCCTCTTAGGATATGATTCTGGGCAGAAGAAAGTTTCTCAAAGTAATGACAGGTTTTCCTCTGGACTTCTATCTCTATCTCATCATCTGAATCTCAAGTTCTAGATCATCTATATCTAGATCTAGATCTAGATACACATATATAGATATGGGTATATCTTTTTTGCCTTGGCAGGGAGAAACATCATTTTTTCAATAATAAAAATAAATTAAATAAACGATAATGCTCATTAAGTAAAATTTAGCAAATAGGGAAGAATAGAGGAAAGCCAAACATCCAAAATCTTACCACCTAAAACAACCTGTTTAGTATTTTGAGAGAATTTTAAATAGTCTTGTGTATTGTGTATACATTTATTTTTTTAATTTTTTAAGGTAGGAGAAATATTTATTTAATTTTTCACAAGAACGAGCTTATACTGAACAAATTCAACCAAATAATATTAAGTGCAGTCTGTGTATACATTTAAAAAATACAAGTAACCACATGTAAATACAACTTTGAGCCTTGCTACTTTTCAGAGACATACTGAACCTCTGACCGTATAGCAACTTGACTCTTCTTTTTTGGCGGCTGGCTGGTGTGGGGTCTGAACACTTGATTGGTGTTATGTCACTGTGCTCTAACCAGCTGGGCTAATTGGCCAGCCCCAGCGACTTGACTCTCAAAGCTAATAAATTTGCTCTTCTGTTTTATGTTATTCTAATTCCATTGAAAAGTTGTATTTTATTTGTGTCTTTCACTGTAAACCACCTCAAATCTTTACTAAAAATTAAAGAGTTGGTCTTCTGAGGTGCAGCAGTGCTCTCGATGACGGGGGCAGGGACTGGGTGTCGGCAGGGACTTCCAGTCCAGTGCTGCACTCACCTAGGTGTCCACAGGAGTTGGGGCCAGCAGGACGGTGAGCCAGGTGGTGCCTTCTTCACAGAAGCAGGAATTCCCAGGGAGGGAGAATCTGTAAAGATGTGGGGACTGGACCGGGGAAGTGGGTGATACAGTAGGCCTTGAGGACAACAGACAGGTATCATGGCCTACTGGGAGGGACACGGCCTTTGCAATCACACACCAGCTATGGGACTTGGGCAAGTCACTTGATCTTCCTGAGCTTCAGTTTCCTCATTTGTAAAACGTGGACAATAACATATCCTTTGCAAACATGGTGTGAGAATTAAGTGAAATAACGTGTGAAGCACCTGGCGTACAGAAGGCGTCAAACAAAAGAGGAGCTGTCACTACAGTTGCATCTTGGAGTTGTGGAAGGTGGCAAAGGCAACAGCTTGAATATCTGAAGGCTGACAAAGGGTCTTTGCAATGTTTCAGAAACGAAATGCAATTACGACCCCTTCATCCATACTCCATTTGAACAGGGGGTGAGAAGGTGAGTCTTCCACAGGTGAGTGCAGATAAAGTGGGTGAGGGGGGTTCAAAAGACCTCCAGCGTGTAGCAGCTAAGGGAAAACTTCCCCCTTGCCCTCTGAAGGTTAACCAAAAATCAACTGACAAGATTCAGAACAGTAGGAGAAAGGGCATAACAAATTTTTATTTAACATTGGGAGGGGGAATTGCATTTTTATTAACATTAACTTTCATTTTATTTAACATTGCATGAGGGAATCGCAGGACAGTGATTGCCCAATAACTTGATGCGTCCAGAAGCTGTACACAGTCTTCACAGGGGTGAGAGGAGATATGAGTAATGATTTTCAGGACAAATGAATGAGCCCAAAGAACAATGGCCTGGGACCATGACTCTCTGAGCCCTGGGGGAGGTGGCATCACAGGTGCAGGAAGAAAGGCAAAAGTCAAGCCAAGACTGTCTCATTATGCAGATGAAACTATCTCAGGTATCCCCACAGCTGCCCTCAGAAAGAACAGACCTTACACAAAGGGCGGCCTTCACCAATGCGTATTTTCTTCCCTATAGAGGCAAATTTCTTCCACAAAAGGCAGCCTCGTAGATATTCTCGTTTTTCCAGTCCCTCTGAATTAGCCATCTTAAAACATGTCAAAGCAGTATACTTTGGGGGGAAAGGGTGCTTTGCTTCAGAAGTGAAAGTTGCTGAGCTGCAGGGGCTGCCCTGGGCGTGGTGCAAACGCGCAGGAAGACAGAGGGCCAGGACAAGGCAGCTGGGGCGCCGCTTCCCATCTGGGGCGGAGTGGGCCTGAGGGGAGGTGGACTTCTCTTGCACAGTGGCCTGCAGCATCAGTGACTTCAATAGGGACTCCCTGTCCCCTTCCCAGGGCTCAGTCCTTGCTCCCAACCCTCTCTCAACTGAAGCCTCTGCAGTGCTAGTCAGGAGCCCCAGGGTCCGTCCTTGCCGTCCATCACTCCCTTGATCCAGTCCACATAGTTGAGCACTTTGGTGTAGAAGTCATAGCCCTCGCCACACCCGATGCCCCAGGATACGATGCCTGTGGCCACCCAGCGACGGGAATGATTGTCCCATACCACGTAGACGCTACCACTGTCCCCCTGGCAGACACTATGCTTCCACATCTTGTCCCCTACACAGAACATGTTGTCAGAAAACACCTCAGTCCTCTGCCTCTCTCGGAGCCAGGCCTCACAGTCCTTCCTCGTGGCTACGGGGAACCCTGAGTATTTCAGCTTAGTAGTGAACCAGCCCATCTCCATGCCAAACCCACTGACATAGCCCAGCAAGCCACTGAGATAGAGGGTCTCGTTGTCGGGCAGACAGACAGGGAGGAGGTTGGGGCCCAGGGAGACCCTGTGCTGGAGCTCCAGGAGGGCGATGTCCCCGTTGAAGTTGTGGGACTCATTCTGACGGTAGTCTGGGTGCACAACGACACGGCGGACAGGGTATTTTCCCAGTTTCAGCATCTCCTCTATGTCTGTGTGGCCCAGGAACACATCCACACTCCGGTTCTTCCCGAGAAAGATGCCGTCCTTGGGGTAGATGGTGTGGGCGGCGGTGAGGATCCATCTGTCGCCCAGTAGGGCCCCACCCCCGCGACCGTAGATGTTGGTGAAGGCTTGCCAGGGGAAGTTGCCCAACTTGGCTCTGGAAGAACCAAGGGTCTTCTGGTTCTGGGCAATGGGTGTGACTGGCCGTCCACAGACTGGGAGAGAGGAGAGGTAAGTGTGAGCAGCTGGCAGCTGCACCAAGACACTTGGGTTGCACACCTCCTCCTGTGCAGTGCTGGGCAGGGAGCCTGAGGAAGGTCCCAGGTGTGGCTCTGCGTGGGGTCAGGGCTCTCACACTGATGCAGATGCACAGGTGGAGACCACATGGCAGGCGTGAGAAGCAAATCAATTCCAATGCTATTGGGCACATACCCTGGCCGGGACTCAGGACAGTGGACTGAGGGGTGGAGGACAGGGACGAGCACATGTTTGGGACTGGCTCTGTGGGGCTCTCCCTCCCGCCGCCTCAGCCATGTCTTTAAGCCATTCCTTTAGACTCATGCTGGGAGCATCCCCCTGGCCAAATCATACTGCAAGCAGAGTTTGTCTCCAGTGCCTAATGCCTCTGTTTCTGTGTCCCGTCCTCATTTGTGACATCTCCCACTCGCCCTCCAACCCGCTCCCAGAGCATGATGAGCCTTCGGGCCTCCCCTAGAGTTTTCTGTGGATCAGATTGGGTTAGGGAGGCAATGCTTTGACTAAAAAACGTGGATTTCAAAAATGGTGGCCATGAACCCTCATATGTTGCTGGTGAGATGAAAAATGGTGCAGCCGCTGCAGAAAACAGTTTGGTGGTTCCTCAAAAAGTTAAACATAGAATCACCACATGAGCCAGCAGTTCTATTCCTAAGTACATACCCAAGAGATCTGGAAACATGTTTTCGTACAAAAACTTGTACACAAATGCTCACAGCAGCACTATTCATAATAGGCAAGAAGGAGAAACAACCCAAATGTCCATCACCTGGTGAACAGACAAAATGTGGTATCACCATACAAAGGAGTATCACTCAGCCATGAGAGAGAGTGAACTACTGACACACGTTCTAATGTGGAAGAACCTTGAAAACATTATGCTAAGTGAAAGAAGCTGGACATAAAAGGCCACATACTGTATGATTCCATTTATATGAAACGTCCAGAACAGGCAAATCCATAGAAACAGAAAATACAAGTGGTTTGCCAGGAGGTGACGAGGGAGAATTGGAGGTACTGGGGGCTTTTTTGGGGGGTGATGGAAATGTTCCAGAATTAGTAGTAATGGTTTCACAACATTGTGAATACACTAAAACTTACTGAATTGTATATATATATATATATATTTTTTTTTTTTTTTAAAAAGATGACCGGTAAGGGGATCTTAACCCTTGACTTGGTGTTGTCAGCACCACGCTCACCCAGTGAGCGAACCGGCCATCCCTATATGGGATCCGAACCCGTGGCCTTGGTGTTATGAGCACCACACTCTCCCGAGTGAGCCACAGGCCAGCCCTGAATTGTATATTTTAAAGTGGTTAAAATGATGAATTTTATGTTATGTAAATTTTATCTCAATAAAAAATTTTTTTATTGTGTGGCATCTAGGTAAGGGGATATTTTGGGGACAGAGAGCCTGTCTGTTTATGCTTAAAACACACCATATGAAGACAGGGTTTTCTCCTATTCCAACCCCTCTGTCCCTCTTCCCCCTTAACTTGTCCATCAGGTTGATTTCCTCCATGCTTTGATTTTTTTAGACATATCTTGACCCTTGAGGAATAAGGGACGAGCTCCTTGCCTCTTCTTTTCTGCGCCTTCTTGATCACCTTTTTCCCTCATCTGCTTTTATCTTCCCTTTCTATTCTAAGGCTTTCCTTGAACCGTCTGTGTCCCATCGCTCCCAGTTACAGCTGAGGCTTGCTGGGGAGTGGCCATAAAAGCAGCACTGCGCAGGTAGCTACTCACCAGGCACACAATGAGGAATCTCCGGCCCATCCTGTCTGTCTTTCCAGGTCCCCTGAGCTGTGCAGGTGAGTGTCCCTGAGGAGCAAAACAGGGGAGGCAAAGAAACATACTCAGAACTGGAAGGTGCTGGGCTAACAGACCAGGTACTCAGAGGGCCTCAGGCCTCTGGTGGGATTGAGGCAGATGGAAGCCACTTCCTCAGCAGGTGGAGACTCACCTGCTGGCACTGCCTGATAATAGGGTTCCTGGCAGCAGTTCTTGGAGGGGTGGTCTCCAGGGGTGTTGACAGCCTCAGCGCCCCCACTGGCATGGCTGGTAGACTGACTACCATTCACAGCTATAGGCAAACAGCAGTCGTTAGGCCTCACACAGACTTAATATCTGGCAACCCAGGGGCTGATTTTGGCCCATGGCTATATTAGCTTGACCTGCATGCTGGGTTTTTTGTTTTTGTTTTTGTTTTTTTTAATTTGTAGCTCATTTTATTATTTTATTATTTTATTATTTTATTTATTTATTTATTTATTTATTTATTTAATTTTTTTTAAAAAGATGACCGGTAAGGGGATCTTAACTCTTGACTTGGTGTTGTCAGCACCACGCTCACCCAAGTGAGCCACCGGCTGGCCCAGTAACTCATTTGTTTAGAGTGTGGAGCTGAGAACACCTAGGTCCAGGTTTCTATCCCTGCACTGGCCAGCTGCAAAAAGCAAAACAAAACATTTCAACTAGTATTCACAGATCAGATGGTCAACACTCAAAGAGGGTGAAAATAATTGTGATAAGAATTAACACATGGTGGTTGGAATGTAAATTAGCAAAACCTTTTTGGAGGGAAATTTAGCAATATCAAAATTACAAATGCAAATATCTTTTAACCTAGCATTTTTATTTCTAAGAATTTATCCTAAAGATATTCTCACACATGTGTTCAAAGATGTATATGCAAGGATATCCTCAGTGGAGGAACAATTAAATACATATGTTCATCAATCAATGATACTATGTGGTCATTACAAAAGCAGGAGTCAACGCTAACCGTATGAATATGGGATGGTCTTTAAGACAGATCACTGAGTGAAAAAGTGCCAAGTTTAGGACATTGCGTATAACATGCAACACACACACACAATTTATCTTCTAATGGTATAGAATGTCCTTGGAAGAATACCCAGGAAATGGAGAACAGGGCTGCTTCTGGGAAGGGTACCAGGGACTAAGGACCAGCGATCACAGAAAGACTCACTTTCTTACCATGCTGTCTTTTTTCTTTTTTTGAAATTTTTATCTTGTGCATGTGTTATCTTTCAAAAAAAAAAAGTCTGTCATCATTTAAAAGTCTAGAATTTCACTTTAAAATCTGAAATTTTGGTTTCTCTTGAAAAATGAGATGATCCACAAACACTGGGCCTGTTGATCTGCCTGGAAATAACTGCTAGAGCTGGGCAATGGCTGCCCCTTACTTGGGCTGCTCACCAGCAAGGTCAAGGCTGGGACAGGGCTGGGACAGGGAAGGGGTTGGGCCCAGGTGTCCCTGAATCCCCCCGCCTCAGCTGTCACTCAAGCTTCCACTTGTGGCTTCAAGATACCAGGGGCCATGGCTTGGGGCGGAGGCTCCTTCCTGGCACCCCCAGGAGGGACACTCACCCACAGCTTGATAGAAGGCCAGGAAGCTCTTGTGGAGGTGGGTGGCCTTGTCCTCGGAAGAGGAGTGTGCGTGGAAGGTCAGCCGCAAACTCCTCCCTGAGGACACAAACTCCCTCTGGCCAGGAGGGCTGCCTAGAGAGGAGCCCTGCTGACCACAGAACCGGCACGGATCCATCCCACTGGCTGAGATCTGAAAGGGGGAGACAGAGTGAGGGGGCGGGAAGGTGTGGGGTGAATCTGGGGTGGTCATAGGGGCATATCCTTGGCGCGACTCCAGCACTGTCTAGAAGGTCTGCACAACTCTGGGGCTTGGGGTGCTCACTTCGCGGAGCCTTCCTCAAGCTTCCTGTTCCATTACTGACTGCAAGTTTCTTCCAGACATGACCACATGCTAGAATATCTCTAGCCTACTATCATTATCTCATAAAACGCACCACGTGTTCCTTCTTCAAGAAGTTCCTGAGCACCCCACGGCTCCCACAATAGTCACTGGGTTGGAAGTTCTCAGAAGGCAGGGGCCGCATCTGTTCTGCTCAGCACTGAGTCCCTGATGCCCACATGGTGCCTGTAGCACCTCGGCTTTGACCCAGCAACTATGCAGATGCGAATCCCTCCCACTCAGCTTCTCCCCCTGCCCCCACCCCCAGCCATCACCTTCTACTTCTCTGAGTAACTTTCCATGGCCAACATCTGTAAAGCAATAAGACCCTCTGCAAAGACTGAGACTCTGGGGTTCCTGCCCTTTCTTCTTCTTTTGGGGTGCCCCTCCTCTTTCCCCATGATCTGTAAATGAAGCCCTCGCAATGGGTGGGAATCTAAGGACACAAAATGTACACAGCATGGGTACACTGGATGTCGCTTAACTTGGTTAAGTTCTTAAAGCAAGTTGTCTGTTTCAGTCTCCTTCTGACTGCTTCACCCCTAGCTGAAATCCTTTTCCTGTGGGTTCCTCACCCCAGGGAAAGAACGACTTGGAGGGAGTTCCCCGGGCCCAGGCTTCATGCTTCACCTGTTCTGGGCACACAGGTCACCGCTCAGCACGTTTCATTTCTGACTTTCGTACTGATCCACTGCCCTGGGTTCTTGCCAGCTCTCCATTCCCTCACTCTCCACACGTCTCAAATTCCTTCAAGGCTCCATCAAGCCTGTCCTGCTATGACATGTCCCAATACTGATCTTTTCCTTAGAACATCGACAATTGTAGCTCTCCACATGTAAGAGACCTGCCTCTTGAGGAAGAAGCATTTTGGTATATAGGAAACTGTCCTCGACTGATCTCCTTGGTTGTAAAACCCTCCAGTTTTCTTTTTACCCATTCTCATGAGTTGTTAGCTAAATAAAATCACTTAGGATTCTAACTAATAAAGGAGAATGAATACAAGACTGGGAGTCATAGGACCTGCATTAAATTTCAGACTTTGCTCCTAACTCCCTGTGTGACCTGAGGGAGTTTCTTAACCACTTGGGATCTCAGTTTACTTTCCTATAAAATGGTCTGTGAGGCCTCTTCCAGCCAGGGCAACATCATATCCTGGGGTGTTCTCCGGTATCTGCTGTAACAGCAGTGGCGAGCATGATGCTAAGCACCTGCTCATTCACCTCACTCTGTTGTGGGTCCTGCACACACAGCAAGCTTGGATTTCATTCATTCTTCCATTTATTCCTTCCGTAAACATGTGGTGATTATGTACTATGTCTGCAATACTTTACTAGCTGCTGGGGACCCAGATATGACTAAGGCATACTTCTCTTACTGATGAGCCCACAGTCTGGCCAAGGATACTGACAAGTAAAAATTGAACTAGACTTTAGTGTGATAAATTCTACATTTGAGGTGTGTGTGTGACTTGGCCAAGAGGAGGGAATCCTATTCCTGAACTTGAACTCCCTCAATGACAGGAAAGAGTTAAGCTGGGATTAAAATTTTCCATGACCTCCCACACGGTGCCAGCACCTCGGGGCCTGCCCTGGGATCCGGGGCATGGAGAAGGGGACCGAAACCCCCTCCCACAACCAGGTACACCATGCCAGCACCTCGGGACCCACTCAGAGACCCGGGGCATGGAACTGAGGATCGGACATTCTCCACAACCAGGCACACTGCCAGCACCACGGAGAAGGCTAAAAACATCTTCTCTGTGTGGGTGGCCCACCCACAGCCACCACGATAACCATGACTGCAGCGAAGGTGGCTAGATGCCACAACCACACAGATGGTCCACAGCCACTGGAGTGAGTTGACACAAGGAGAGTCACCAGCAGAAATAAAGAAAAGAAGAGGATGACGGAAGAGACATCTGCTCTATGATAGTATCGGGGGACTGATCACGCCTCTCAGCATTGGACAGACCATTTGGGCAGCAGATTAACAGAGTAACCATTATTCTTTCAGAGGGAGAGAAGAAATCTAGGGTGATTAGAGTGGGGAGGGGGAGAGAAAGGGGGATGGGGCGGGATTGGACAAGGGGCATAAAGAATAATTACAATTTGTAACAATATATATACTAGTAATATTGATTTGATCCACATATCTCAATGTTGAAACCCAAAAATATGTATAATCAATTTTGATTCAATAAACATTTTTTAAAAAGGTTTTTTTTTCCCCATGATTTAAGAGGAACAAGGCTCATGGGCTGAACTGAATAAAGCATAGTTCTGACTGGTTAAATCTGAAGCAATAAATACGGGCATTTATTATCTCTTCTTCCACCTCAAACCCCACTAAACTGACAGCAATATACATAATAAAGGACAAAAAAGTGAGAGAAGATGACAAGTGTTAACATTTTGGAAGAAAAAATGGAGGAAGACAGTGGCAGTGAGCCTGTGAAGGTGGGAGCCTGAATAAAGCAGGCAGGTTCTCATCACAGAACACTGGAAAGTGTCAGAAATTGGGGGACCCCGAGGATAAGCATGAGGGAAGAGCTGACAAGGGGACGACAGACAAAACCTATGTTGGGAGACCTCAGAATCCTGGATCCTCTTGCCACCTGTGTATCAAGGTAACTCCCTTGGTCCACCTGGCAGAAGACCTGAGCTTGAACCAGAAACCCTGGACTCGGGGTCCCTAGACACACTTGACAGAGAAGGTCAATGCCAGTGCTGAAAACGGATTCAGTGAAAGTCTACCTATCAAGCAGTGAGATACACCTCCCTCCCCCAAACCCTGTCCCCAACTTGTTTACCAGAATGCTGGGAGCCTGGAGCAGGAGACCGGAGGAGTCCTCTCTGGAGAGTCTGGCTGTCCCCAAATAAAACACTATTACATACTGACATGTGGGAAGTCCCCAATAGCACATTTAGGTCACCCTGTTGATAACCCTATTTTCTTTTTTTTTTTTTTTTTTTAAAAGATGACCGGTAAGGGGATCTTAACCCTCGACTTGGTGTTGTCAGCACCACGCTCAGCCAGTGAGCTAACCGGCCATCCCTATATGGGATCCGAACCCGGGGCCTTGGTGTTATCAGCACCGCACTCTACCGAGTAAGCCACAGGCCAGCCCATATAACCCTATTTTCAAACCTGTCATTTGACATTTAGCTATCCACACAGAACTTTCAATCAGCATTTTAGCTTCACTCTTAAATATGAATGAACAGCCAAGATGATCAGACATTGTAGGAAAGTCTCTAACATGAAAAGAACAGACCAAAGCAAACAGTAAAAAGGAACTTAGATGAAGTACAGATAATATAGGGAACAGAAGGTACATTGAAATATAATCCAAATAGAAGGAAAAGACTAGATATTGCATCTATAAAACAAGAACAATATTCTATAAAAAGGCACATTTAGAAAATAAGAATGAGCCCTTAGAAATGAAATAATACATCAGCAGAAAGAAACCACTGGGATTTAAAGATGATGAAATCTCTCACAAAGTATAGCAAAAGACAAAGAGATGGAAAATAGATGAGAACAGAGAACAGAGAACAAAACTAGGACATCAGTCCAGAACACAGAAAGAGGGCTGGTCAGTTAGATAAAAGTTGGTTAGAGCACAGTGTTGCGACTAACACCAAGGTCAAGGGTTCAGATCCCCATACCAGCTGGCTGGAAAAAAAAAAAAAAAAAGGAGTTCTAGAAAGAGAAAATAAAGAAAGCAGGTGTTTGGAAATTATTAAAGAAATAATACAATAATGTTCTCAGAATCGAAGGACTAGATTAAAAGAGTCTCTAGATTAAAATAACCTGTCCAACCAGTGGAAAAACCACCTGCATCAAGGCACATCACAATGGAAGTTCAGAATACTGGTAATAAGGAAAATATCCCAAAAGTTCTAGAGAGAAAAAAGTAAGTGTCAGTAATAACAATGGCATTATATTTCTTAACCATACTAGAGCTAGAAGATAATACCACCAAAATTCTGGGAGAAAAGGGCTCCAATCAGAATGCTATACCCAGATAAACTATCCATCAACTGTAAGGGTAGAACTAAGACACTCAGGGACATGTAAGAGCCTCTAAAATTTAGCCTAACATACCCTTTCTAAGGAAGCTGTTGGAGAATGTGCTCCTCCAGAATGAGGGAGTAAACCAAGAAAGAGAAAGATATGGGATTCGGGTCCAGCATAGGACAGGTCAAGGAGACCCCCAGAATAAGGGAGAAAGGAACTTCCAGAATGTGTGAAGGCTTAGAGAGCAAAGAACTCAGACCGTGGAAATGAATCATAAAGAGATCTTCAGAAGGGGCATCACCAACAAAAAAGAGGACTGACAGATTGAAATTGTGCTTGAGTATAAGTATTGGGACATACTCAGGAGGATTTACACTCCTGGCCAAGAGCATGGGGAGTGTAGCTACAGAGAGAACTAAGCAAATTAAAAATCAAAACAAAAACAAACAAAACTTCCCAAAGAACTCCATGTAATTATTGACTCCTGGGAAAGCCAAAAGTTGGAGAAGGAAGGAAATATAATTACTGTATACCATGTGTTCAGAGGTGAATACTTTACAGTCATAATAATGTAAATCATGAATATACATTTAACTAAAAATGATAATGTAGGTAAACTGGGAGGATGGGGGAGGGGAAAGTGAGTGGTGGAAACAGATGGCTAGCCTTCATCTTCTATAGTCAGAAGTTAGTAGAAAATATGAAAAATAAATAATAGAATAAGCATGTTGTTTATACACATGAAGGTAAATACCAGATGAAACAGCTACATGAATTGGAAATTATTGCCTTGGGGAGCAACAATCAGGGTGGGGAGGAATGGAGACTGCTGTTTTTCATTATAAGCTTTGGGGTACTCTGATTTTTAAAAGAGTTATGTGCATGTCTTATTTTGATATAAATTTAAACCAAAAATAACGTCAAGTGCTTTTTAAAAATGTCCTTGTTCGGAATAATGCCCTTGTCATATGAAGTTTTGTGGGAGTTCCTCTAAGGTAAACTGAACGGTTACTTAATCTTTTATTACTATTTATGCCCAGCTTCCTAACCTGACAGAGCAGACACTCAACAATGTGAGATGACTTATTTTTAGCAGCTGATGTGTGAGTCCCTGACCTTTTACCATATAGATCTGCAATATCTGCCTGTCCTGCTGCTGTCTCTTTTGCTCTGTGGGGCCCAGGTGGTAGCTAGGGACAGAGATGGTGGTGGGAGGCTGTGCCCTGAACTGGACAGACCATTGCCCCCAGGTAAGCTGGGCCCCAGTGCCCTGGACTTGTGCTCTCCATCCCTCCTCTAGATGGGCGATTTAGGGTGAAGCCACTTTCCATGTCCCTGGGAGGCCCCCTCCCCAGAGTCCCTGCAGGGCTCCCCCCAGCTCACTGTGACAGAGTCTCCTTCACAGTTCTGGGATGGCTCCAGGTAGAAATCCTGGAAGACGAGCCTCACAACAAAGCCCTCTGGAGCCTGGATGTCGGTGGTGCCCTCCTGGCCTTTGAGATATGGCTCCGGGTACCCAGGGGATGTCAGCTGCTGGGGTAGCCGCTGGGCCAAGAGGACCGAGCCCTGTGTGGGGCAAGCCTGGAGGACTCCCCAGAGGAGCAGCCACCACCTATGAAGGAAGGGCAGGGTGAGGCCTGTGATACTGAGGAGTCGGGCAGGCGATGCTGGGGATCGAGAGGCCTGGTAAAGGCAGGGGCCAGCAGCTGTGGCCTCAGCGCCTGAGGCCTGGGCACCTCCTTCCCGCTCCCTTCCTGCCCCTCCCGCACCCCAATGCCCACAGCCTGAGCTCTAGGGCCGAGGCCTAGGACCAAGTCCTCCACCCTTTGAGGACATCATCATTGCTCATCTCCCTGGAGACTCTCATCCAAAGTTGAGGGTTGCTTTCAGCTTCAGCAACTCCCACCCGACCCCGGGATCTGAGGGAGCAATAGTGGTACAAATGCGGGACATTTAAAATTTTTCCGGCTCAGAGCACCGAGCAGGACCACCCCCAGGGAAGGCTGCTAGAGGCCACAGGCGAACTCCAGGACTGGTCCGCATTACCGCCATGCGCGTGCGTGTTGTGTGAGTGCACACGCCATGCACGTGCCCCACTCTCCCCTCTCCCCACCTTTCCTCCTCTGGCTCTCCACGGGGCACACTCACATCTTGCCTGGGCAGCTTGTGCAGTGGGGGCTTCTCCAGAGAGAGTTCCCCCTCTCTGGGACCAGGCATCTGGAACCGGACATCTGGGAGCTGCCAGAGGACTTGGGCCAGGCCAGGGCACAGGAGAAGGCCCTGTGGGGCAGGGAGGGCGGAGAAGTTACTGGAAATGAGTTAAGTAACTCCTCAGGTTCCCTTTTTCTAATTCTCTGAGTTGAGCGCCACCTGCTGTCTGGAGGAAAAACTTCTCCAAAACCACGCTGGCACTCAGACCAGGGTGGGAGGGCACTGACGCTTGACTCTTTGTACTATTTAAAACAAATGTGTGCCATGTACATGTATCACACATAGTACGATGGCTTCTTACAGCTGCTGCCTTTAACTGGCCGTGTCTCTCCCTCCCTGACCTTCCCAGTCATTTACATTATCAGCCCACTTCTTGTAGACATTGAAGTTTGCGGCCCGTGAACTTGAGATTTCCCTCCTCTCCCTCCTTACCAAGTATGGGTGGGGGTCACGTGTAGGTATTCTTTTGCGTCCTGCCACGCCCCTGAGGCTTCTTGTCCATCAGGGTCTGCTGGGCAGAGCTGGGGTCTAGCAGATGGGTCCCTGAGCCCCCAGCCTCAGCTGTCACTCAAGCCTCCTTAGACAGATAGCAGGGGCCATGGCATGGGGCAGAGGCTGCCCTCCCCACACCCCCAAGAAGGACAGGGCTTGGTAAGGGGCCAGGAAGCCCCTGTGGAGGTGGGTGGCCCTGTGCGCAGAAGAGGCAGGTGTGTGGAAGGTCTTGCATTCTAGACACACACACACCTCCCACAGAAGAATCTATTGCTTCCTCCATTTTGCATGTAGTGATATGGGTCCTCACAAATGCAGCAGGTCACAGACCCAAACAGAGTATGTTCTGGATCTTTGATTTTTCCAGACTAAAAAGGCTCAGGAGAGCCACAGTCCATGGTTTCAAGGGAGTGGCAGGAGAGGGATGATATGGACAAACATAACTTTCCAGGCACAGCCTTGGGATCGAGTCTACCCTGTCTGCCATACCCCGACCCCAAACACACCTGGGGATAATCTCCCATATTCATCTTCTGAGGAGCATTCTCCTCTGATTGGATTTCTCCCCCCACCCTGAGAGCACTGAAACCTGCCCTCTCACATAACACTTAGAGTCACCTGGGCACCTGGGAAGCCAGAGATGCAGCCACAAGGTGAACAGTGGGACCAATCCCATGACACATGTGTTGGGAAGAAACCAGCTAAAGATGTCTGCAGAAAAGGAGGAGAAAGACCTTTAAAGGAAACTCCTGTAGGAGGTAGGATGACCAACTTCCAATTTGCATGGGACTAAAGAGTTTCCTGGGACATGGGGCTTTCAGTTTTTGTGGGTTTTTGTTTTTGTTTTGGTTTTTGTGGCTGGCCAGTATAGGGATCAATCCCTGGACCTTGGGGTTATGGGGCTTTCAGTTTTAAAATGGGGTAAGTTCTGGGCAGATCAGGACAGTTGATCACTCTAAATGCTGAGTGAAAGAAAGCTGGGTGGGAAAGAGGACAGAGAGTCAAGAGGGCAAAGAGACAGTGACATCCCTGCAGCTGGTGAATAGGGCTGTCCAGGGCCTCAATGTGGTCCCTGTTCTGGGAATCTGACACTTTGAATATGAGGGCCCACCTTGGTCCCACCTTGGTGGTATGGCTGCAATGTGTGTTGGGGTTAGGGGAGGAAAACTCTGGGGACTTGGGACTGGAGAAGGAGCCTGATGGCTATGTGTACAGCTGGTCACTGCAGGCTCCTGTGGGCAGGGGCAGGGCAGCCTTGCCCTATGCTGTGTTCTGCACCACCTTCCCTGCACTGGGACGTTCTCTCCAGCTGGCAGGGAGCTAGGAGTGGCTGTTGCTCTGCAGTTCATGGTCTGGGCAGAAGAAGTAGCCACCCATAGATGCAGACACAGGGGCTCTTCAGGACTGGCAGTGCAGGGGATGGCACACATCCATGTATGGGAGTGGGGAGATGAGGATGAGGAGTTAGTGACTTGGGCTCTGGAGCTGTGGGGAGGGGGCAGGTCTGAGGGAGAGCTAGCACTCCTTCATTAATTCCATCATCACTGGAGGCTTTGCTCACCTTGTTCTGTCTGGGAGCACAGGTAACTCGGATATGCTGTGAGGGCTACAACGCTGAAGCGCCTCCCTGAGCCCCACCCTCTGCAATGTGCTGTCCTCTCACTGTGAGATGCCTGCCACATGAGCAAGTGATAAGCTGCTTCAGTGTCTCAGGTATTTCTACCTTTGTTCTCCTAAACATTGCATGCATGGGGCAGACTCCAAGCAGCTAGCTAAGACTAGAAAAAACTGAACTTAGATTTGAGCTATTGCCCATCTCAAGACAGTTTGAGTTAAGCCAAGTTAACTGCCTGCTTGGGAAAAAAAAGCCAAAATCAAACAAACCAACCAAGCAGAACTCTTCGGAAGATTATCACAGAATCCATAGTCTTTATACTGTATCAATTACCATGTCCAGTGTACAATCCAAAACTACTCAAAATATGCAGAAACAGGAAAAACAAACTACACTCAAGAAAAAAGACATAATAGAGACCGTCCCCCAAGATGACCCAGACATTGGATATTAGTACACAAGGAAATTAGCACAATGATGCAAAGAAAAGTATGCTCGTAATAAAGACAAAAGACAGGAAACATAAGAAGAAAAATAGAAACTCTAAAAAGAACCAGATTTAAATTCTGGAATGGAAAGATGCTATGTACGAAATAAAAGTATTGGTGGTTGTGACCAGAGACCCAGACTCTTGCGGCGGCAGCAGCGTCGGGCTGCAGTGGGCTGCAGGCCACGTGGCCCAGCTCGGAGCTGCGCAGGGTTGGGCTCTGGCTCCCCGACAGCTGCGCTGCTTCTGCCGGTGGGCGGCCTCGGCCTGCTGGGACACTCCGGTTAGGGCTGAGGTGGCGGAAGATGGAGTGACTTGCTCAAGTACACAGAGCTGTTAAGGACTGAGCAGTGTCTCCCGCATTTCCTGGCTTCCAGCCCAGTTCTTGATCCTCATCACCAGGGTGTCTCACGTTTGAGCTCTGGCCAGTTTGGGGTGACAGGGGACATATGGCCTAGTCTCCAGCCCCCATCCTCGTCTTTCACCACAGCTTAACTGGCAGAAGCCAAGATGGGAAATTTGACAAATCCTGCTTAAAACCGAAGAAACTTTTTTTATTTTTCCTGAGGGGATTGGTCCTCCTAAGCTCACTGTGGAGTTTACTAACATTTATAAAGCAAATGTATTTCACAGGGCCTAGCTTCCAAAGCCCTGTAGCTGCAGGTATAACCTAACTTTTTAAAAATTACACATAGGAATGTTAAGCTTGCAAAAGATGGGAAATTTTCCCCAGGCTAAAGTCTCTGTTGTAGATAAAGAATTGTAACACAGCAAAATTGCTGGCTCCAAGGGCAGATGTCCTCAGTGCAAGTAAACCTAATGACTGTTGTCATGACAATTATTTTACTGTTCTTTTTGTAACCACCTATATTCCTTTTCTATAATTTTATGGCTTGGAGAATAAATACTGAGAGAAGACCCCAGTTCATTGTTAATTTTGCAAGGAATGCCTCTCTCTTGAGGGTTCATGGAAATTAACCCCTTCAGGACTTCTCACTGCTCAGAAGAAATGGGCTTTGAGCAATCCTTTTTGCGTCTCTATCACCCTGGGGCAGAGGTGACAGCTTACCATTCACAAATCCTTTTCTCACACTTCACCTTCCTGCATCTTAACATTTTAAATTAGTTACCAACTAATTTCACATTAATAATTTCAGGTGTCTGACTTCTCTTGGACAAAGTCACCAGATCTGGTAACGGTAGTGCTAAAATTCCATGTGGTGTCAGACTGGAATAGTGTCTGCTCCCTTTAGATGGAGGCATGTAAAAAAAAATCCAGTTATAAAATAGGCAAAACACGTGAGTATATATTTCACTAACAGGAGATACAGATGCCAAATAAGCACAACATCACTAACCATTAGAGAAATGCAAATTCAAAACTCAGTGAGGTATCTCTTCAAACTTATCAGAGCAGCTAAAATAAAAAATAGTGACAATACCAAATGCTGAGAAACTAGATTTCTTATACTTTGCTGTTGGGAATATAAAATGGAAAACAATTTAGCAGATTCTTATTCATTTACCTTACTACCCAGTCAATGCAGTCTTGGGCATTTACCCAGAGAAATTAAAACACAAAAACCTGTATACAAGCAGCTGCTGTGGAAAACAGTATGGCTATTCCTCAAAAAATTAAAAATAGAATTACTATGTGATCCAGCCATTCCACTTGTGAGTGTAAACTCAAAAGAACTGAAAGCAGGGATATGAACAGATATTTATACATCTGTCTTCATAGTAGCATTATTCACAAAATAGGTGGAAGCAACCAAAGTGTCTATCAACAGATGAATGTGCAAAATGTGGTTTATACACACAATAGAACATAATTTAGCCTTAAAAAGGAAGGAAATTCTGATGCAAACTACAACACAGATGAATCTGGAAGACATTATGCTATGTGAAATAAACCATTCATAAAAAGACAAATAGTGTATGATTCCGTTTATATGAGGTTTCTAGAATAGTCAAATTCGTAGACACAGAAAGTAGAACAGTGGTTACCAGGGGCTGGGGAAAGGAGGAAATGGGGAATTCTTATTTAAGGGGTACAGAGTTTCAGATGGGGAAGATGAAAAAAGTTCTAGACATGGACAGTGGCGATGGTTACACAGCAATGTGAATGTGCTTAGTGCTGTCGAGTGACGCACGTAAAAATGGTTAAAACAGTAAATTTTATCTTATGTAAATTTTGCCACAATTTAAATAAATGGGTAATTTTTGAAAACCCTGTAAAAAATGAAATGAAAAATTCACTGGAGGGGCTTAACAAAGAGTGGAAATGGCAGAAGGGAGAATAAAGACAGATAAATGGAAATTATCCAATTTGAAGAACACAGGAAAACATTTCAAACAATGAGCAGAAACTCAGGGACTAGTGGGACAATATTAAAAACTCTAATATATGTGTTCTTAGAATTTCAGAAGGAAAGGAAAGAGAGAATGAGGCAGAAAAGATTTTCGAGGAAATAATGGCTGAAAAATTTCTAACTTTGGTGAAAGACGTATATTTTCAGACTGAAGAAGCTCAGTAAGCCCGAAGCAGAATTGAAAATAAAAAAGCACACCTAACTCAGCACATCACAGTCTAAGTGCTAAAAATCAAGCGTAAAGAGAAAATCTTGAAAGCAGCCAGAGAAAGGGACATATTGCCTACAGAGAACTACATTTTCAATGTCACTGTTTTCTCCCGAGAAGGAGGCCAGAAGACAGTGGAACAAATCTTTAGAATGCTGAAAGAAAAAAAGAAATCAACTCAGAATTGCTTCTCCCGTGAAAACATTCTTCCAAAATGATGAAATAAAACCATTTTCAGGTGAAAGAAAATAGAGATTTTGTCATCAGTAGATCTGCACTGTAAGCGCTATAGAAAGTTGTTTCGGTGGAAGGGAAATGAAATTAGTCAAGAGCAGAACTGCAGGATGGGATGAAGAGAAATGGTAAGTTTGTAGGTAAATGTAAAATACATTTTTCTTCTTAATTTCTTTGAAATGCATTGTTTAAAGCAAAATCATAACATTGTATTGTGGAGTTTATAATGTATGTAGATGAAACCTATATGAGAACTGTAGCATAAAGGCTGAGGGAGTGACTCAGACTGCTACAAGTTTCCTCCGTGTCATGTTACATGAAGTGGCACAGTGCGGACTCTAAGGAGACTGGAAAGTTGAGGATGTGCACTGTCATCCCTAGAGCAGCACTTCAGCCCAGAGAAGTGATTCTCCACGTGCAGCCTGGGAAGCTCTGGGAATCCCTGCGATCTTTTGGAGGGGATCTTTGAAGTCATCATTGTTTTTGTCACAATACTAAGACGTTACGTGCTTTTCTCTCCCTCATTCTCTCATGAGTATACAGTGCAGTGACCAGAGGTTACACCGGGTGCTGAGTCACCCTGACAACTGGCAAAATGTGTGCTTGTGTATCTTTGTGTATTAAAATATTTCTCGGTTTTAATTTCTAATATGCTGAATATTAACAGATACAAACAACATAAGCAGAAACTCTTCAGGGTTCTCAATAGTTAAAACAATTTTTTAAAATTTATTTTTATTTTTTTGGTGGCTGGCAGGTACAGGGAATGCTCAGTAGTTTTTAAGAATTGGAAATAAATTTTGAGAACAGCTGCCCTAGGGCGACCGCTGGGGCGGGGTGGGGGAGGCAAAGGGGTATAGCTAAAGGCCAAGATGTGAATCAGGATGGACTCCTATGGGCCGGCCCGGTGGCGCACTGCTACAGTGCGCCGCTTGGGAAGCGCGGTGGCGCTCCCACCGAGGGTTCGGATCCCACATACAGACCGGTTCCCGCTCACTGGCTGAGCGAGGTGCGGGAGCAACACCGAGGGTTGCGATCCCGTTGCCGGTCCCGGTCCCGTACAGGCACGACACTGAGGGTTGCGATCCGTTGCCGGTCACGAAAAAAGACAAAAAGGGAAAAGAAAAAAAAAAAGGATGGACTCCTAAACTCTGAGCTAGTTTAATTTGGGGGAACTTGTTTCCGACAGGGTGACCTATTAGAAATCATCCTGGTTTGTCTGGGACTGAGGGGTTTCCTGGGACATGGGACTTTCTACATTAAAACCCGTTCAGCCCCAGGTAAAACAGGACAGCTTCAACCACTTCCCTTGACCCCCTTTCCCTTATCCAAATGTGAGCCCCTGAGGAGCACAGCCGTGTCTGCTTATGTTACGTAAAGGAAGCAAGTCACAAAATCGTGAGCACACTGTGTTCACAGATGTAGAAAACACCCATGAGAAAAAACTAAAATAACTGTGTTGTATTAGAGGATAGGGCTATGGATGATTTAAACAATGTTTCTCTATTTAGTGAAATTTCTGTAATGTCATTGACTCGCTTTAATAGTGTAATCACAAAATAAATATATTTAAACATATAATTGTGAATAGATGACCTTTTCTAAGCCAGACAGGATTACAAGGAGGAGGTCACAGACCCTGAAAATGATGCTAGACCCTGGTCTGGGGGTATCTTTTATCCATGTAGTTAATGAAGAAGAGCTTTTTGCCCTGGGACACAGGCTTAGGCCAGGCATGGATCCTTTCTACCTTGGGGAGCGGGTGAGCGAGGACAGGGTCCTCCAGTGACCAGGAATAAATGTAGGCTTATGTCTAAAGACAAACCGATACTCCCTGTCTCAACTCTCCCCCACCTCCAGTTCTCCCACCTTCTGAGCCTGCTTCTGGGTCCATTGAATTTTGTTTCTCATTAACTGAGGAGGGGAAGAGAGGCAGGGAGAGGGGACAGACTTCACAGCTGAGCTGGGGACTGGAGGAAACACAGTGAGCGTGTGGGCGTAAGTGCAGGAAGTGCAGAAACACACTTTGGAAGGGTGGACATTATTTTTGAAATTCCTGTTGGTGCTGCCACCTGCTGTCCTGCAAGGGGAAGGGCAGGGCACCTGGGTTTTTGCAGCCGGGGAGGTCTTTCTGCAGCCTTCATCAGATCCCAGCATTCAGAGAGGAGTTTGCTCTCATTTGGAATCCGAACAGCCACAGGAGGCCCTGGGCGGAAGGCCTGGGGCAGCACAGGCTTTTCCTTTCACAGTTTCCTTGTCTTACCGTTAGACACCTTGTCCTGGGCCAGGACACGTTGGGGCTTCTCTACCCATGGCCAGGTAAGGAGGGAGATACAGTGGACAGGTGGAGGGCAGCAGGGGGCTGAGGTGGCCTGAAACATCAGGGTGGGGGTCCTGGGCTTCTGTCCTGAACGGTCAGTAGAGACGTGGACAAACCAGGGATTTAGGGGATGGAGTGATTCTGATGAGACTTGACTTTGTCCTGTATACTCCCCCAGCCCCAAGTCATCTCAGGCTTGCAAGTCAGGGCCTTGGCTTTTGTAGGTTATGGACATTTAGGCAGGGGCTAAATCACCGCAAAGGAATGTCAGCCACTAGTCTTAGCCCTCAAGACCACCCCCTTACTCTGCCAGTATCTATCTAAAGTATCAATCGACCACGCCCCTCACCAGCTTAAAATTTTTCAATGACTGTGCCCTCTGACCCACAAGAAGAAGCCTAAGCCATGTGTCTGTCATGGCAGGTTCTTCTCTCATAACCAGGCTCTGCTCGCCTTTCCAGCCTCACTCCTCACTGCTCCCCCAGCAGACATCTTCTGGTCATGCACATCGCCTCACGCTTTCCAAACACGCCTTGCGTTTGCACGTGTGGCTACTTGGCTGAGACCATGATCTTTGGTCACAAGAGACCACAGAGCCACGTAACACAGCGATTAAAGGAAGCTCCTAAGGCACACTCACGAGGTGCAAATCCAGCACTGCCACTGAGGGGCTTTGTGACCATGGCCAGCTGTGCCTCTAAACACTCTTATCTGTAGAACAAGGATGAGGACAATGGTACCCACACCAGAGGATTGTTGTGAGGATTCGATGAGTTAATAACAGGAATTGCTTAGGAGAGTGCCTGCATTTAGCAAACAATAAATATCATTACTTGCTTAGGGAGGCAACATAGCGAAAGGGTTAGGTCCATGGTTCTCAACCAGGAGCAGTTTTGCTCCCCAGGGCATATTTGATGATATCTAGAGATTTTTGTTTTTTACAGGTGGGGAGATGCTACTGGCATCTAGTGGATGGAGGCCAGGGATGCTACTAACGTACCATCCTTCAATGCACAAGATAGCACCTCCCATAACAAAAAATTACCTGGCCCAAAATGTCAATGGTGCTGAGGTTGAAAAACCATGGATTAGGTGGTCAGGCTCCAATCTGTTTGGGTTCAGATCCCAGCTCTTTCTTCTATTTGATATATAACCTTTGGCAAGTTACTGAAACTCTCTGTTTCTTAGTTTCCTTATCTGTAAAAATGGGGATAATTATGTGATAGGGTTTTTGAGAGGAGTAAATGCCTGGCATGTAGTAATCACGCCATGAATGCCAGCTATTATTATTACTTCTCTCTTTGTATGTCCCCTCCTCTGGGAAGCCCTCCTTGACTCCCCTGTGCTTATGGATGCTCGAGCATATCCTGCTGCATGATAATCACCTGTCCATGTATCTGTCTTTCCCAAGGACTGTGAGCTCCATGAGGGAGGGACCTTGCCCTTCAGGTTGCAGCATCCCCAGGACAGAGCACCGTGCCTAGCACATACAGGTGCCCACTTGCGTCTGGGGGTGTTCTTGGGATGGAGCAGAGAGGGGAAGTATGCATCAGCTCTTGGAGTTTTCAAGAAAGGTGTCCAGGGAGGAAGAGAAGCAGGTGGTAGACAGGTGTGTCCTGGGGCTGGCAGTGCAGGAAGATGTCCTGAGTGTAGCCCCGCCCCACTCACTATTCTCTAGTGAGAGCTCTGCACATCTCCACGTGACCTTGCTCCTCACTGTTGGGTACCTTGCCATTTGTTGGAGAGAGCAGCCCCGTGAATGGAGGTTCCTCACCTGGGGTCTATCTGTAATAGGGTTTCTGGAGTGGTAGCAGATCTGGACCTGGTGAGTGCTCTGCTCCTGGGAGACAGCAGAAGTTCCCAGTTGGCAGGCTGGGAGCTGCCCCCAGTGTCTGCTGTCAGGGAGAGCACAAGGGAACAGAGAGCCATTATAACACCTTCCCTGGTATCCTCCTCCCTCCAGTCATCAGATTTGGCTACACCTGGTGGCCTCTGCACAAAGCTGCTTTCCATCCTGTCTCTCCATCTCATTCACTCTCTTTGCAGCAAAGAAGCCTCTGGCTCCAGTGTCACTGTGCTGGCCCTGGAGGCGTAGGGAGGACCCCAGAGACTCCTTACCCTGTGAGGTATAACCGACCATCCAGGGGTGGCTCTTCCCTTCCTTGTGTATCTGGAACACCACCTTCTCCTACTGCTGCTGGTCTTCAGGACCCTGCCTCTCTGTCCTCTACAGAATTTGCCAATCACCTTTCCACCAGCAAAGATCAGGTGCTGTCTGAGATAGCCTCCCTGCCTCTGGATATGCTCTCTCTCTAACAACATGAGGTTTATTGAGTTGTATTCTCATGTACCCGCCCTATTGAAACCACAGGGTAAGGTCACACACCTGTGAAATGGGCGGGGCTCCACCTGAAGATGCTGGATATTCCTTTTAACAATTCCTAACAAAGGGGTGGTTCTCAGACAGTCCTCGGGTGGACCTTAAAGAGAAAGGAAAGGGGACAGCTGCCTATCTCTTACTCTACTCTCTAGACTTGCAGAGAGGCAGGTGCTGAGATGTGGGCCCCTGGTGCTGTGTGGTCAGATGGTGTCTGGGCTTAGAGTTAGGATGGGATACCTGTGAGCACTGAGTGTGAAGCCATGCTTTTTTTGTGGCTGGACACATTTTCACTTCTCTGAGTCCCCCCTGCCCCACCCCAATTCTTTTGCCAGCTTGGCAAATATTGAGGCTATGGTGGGAGTCATTTGTGATGAGATTCAAGGTTAAGAATATGTATTAGTTATCTGTTGTGTGTAACAGATCACCCCACACTCAGTTTAAAACAACAAACCTGTATTCTTTCCCACAGTTTCTGAGTCAGGAGTCCAGAAGGGGCTTAGATGGGTGGTTTTGGCTCAGGGTCTCTCAAAAGGCTTCAAAGAGTTGGCCAGGGCTGCCATCATCTGAAGGCTTGATGGGGCACGAGTTCTGCTCCTGATTGCTCCTCACATATGTTCCTCTTCACAGGACACTTGAGTGTCCTCATGACATAACAGCTGGCTCTCCCCCGAGTGATCCAAGAGGGAAATGGCAAATCAGAGGCCAAAATGTTTTAAAATCATAGTCTTGGAGGTGACATGGTATCACTTCTGTCATATTCTACTGGTCTCATAGACCGACCCTGATACAATGTGGAGGAGACTACACAGGGACTGGAATACCAGGAGCAGGGATCATTGGTGGCCATCTCGGAGTCTGGCAATCATAGAAGTAGACATATGATTTTAGTGCAATAAGTGTAGAAGATCAGTTAGCAGGATGTTAAATTTGCCAGGTATGGCTGTATTTCAGACGCACCCTCTCCTCTTCCATCTTAAGGTCTGAAGGGCCCTTTCATCCATCCGCATGCAGTAGCAGGTCTGAACAGATCAAAGTATGATGTGCAGGAGGCCAGACACAAGAGGAGGGAGGGTTTGGGAGGACAGCAAAGGGTCAAAAAGAAACAAGAAGCTATTGAAAAGGAGAGAGGGTGGGCAGGAAAGACAAGCCCAGGAAAGAATGTCCTTCCACTCCTGGGGAGGTTAACCAGAGTGTGCATCCTGAAAAGCTAGACCAGCAGATCCACCCAGCAGATTGCCCAGAGGAACAAGTTCCGAGGCTGGAGACTCCAGTTCCAAATCTCCCACATCCCATGGGCCCTGTGTGGGCTTTCATCCTGAAGCAAAGTCCTTTAGTGAAGGACTTTTTCAACACACTGCATGTGCGCCCTGCTTGCTAATAGCAAGGCAGTTCTGTTAAGTTCTCCTGCATCGTCCCCTCCTTCCACAATAAGCGGTTTATGGGTGAGGCCACACTTGTGCCCCAGATGATCGAGTTGTGTATTACTCTCTGTTCCATTTTCTTTTTGTTTCCTCCAAACTTTAATAAACCCTTTGTATTAGTCCTGTTTTGTTGCTTATAACAAAATACATAGAACTGGGTAGTTTATAAAGAAAATGAAGTTTATTGCTTACAGTTTCTGAGGCTGAAAAGTCCAAAGTCCATCTGGTGGTGGTGACAGTGACCCAGGGGTCTCACATTACAAGATGGTGGAAGCAGAGAGAGAGAGAGAGAGAGAGAGAGAGAGAGAAACAGACTCTCCTTTTCTTTTAAAGCCCTCAGCCATGCCCCTGACCACCATTTTTAATCCATTCACTACTGCACGGTCCTACAATCCAATCACCTTTTCAGGGCTCCACCTTTCAATGACCATAATAGTGTAGCCCACCCTCTTAACAGTCACAGTGGGGGCTAAGTTTCTAATACATAAAACTTGGGGGACACAATTCAAGCTTCAGGGCGTTTGGGGGGGACATAATTCAATACACTACACCCTTATTCAAATGGTTCACCTTGTTGCCTCTGTGCTACTCAGAAATAAGGGAGCGGTGGAGAGACGGGCTGGGAGTGGTGAGTGTCAGCAGTGTTAGGTGAGTGACCTCAAGGAGAGAGTGCTTTGTGATCCAGCTGCCCCTTCCCTTGTGGGTTCTCTCCATTGGGGAACCAGCAGGATGCATGTTAGTTACAGGAAGGGTGACAACGGTTTCCTCACAGCTGGGTCAAGGATGTGGAGCAAGCCTCTTCCAAAAGCAGCCGGAAGAGAGAGAAATCCAAGGCAGGGGTGGGTGTGGCCCGGTCACAGAGTAGCAGAGCTGAACAATCCCAGTCCTGTGAGGAAACTGAGGCACACAAGTGAAATAACTTGACCACGACCACACAGCAAGGCAGCAGCAGTGACTCCTCAGCGCTGCTGCTAGCTCTGCAGCATGCCGCCTGCCTGGTCAGAGAGAGGCCCCAGCTATGGTCAGGTGCACAGAGGAGAGGAGGAATGAGCTGCCGGCGCCCAGCCACACCGCAGCACACACTCCTGTCCCCGCACTGTGCACAGAGGTGGCGTGCGCAGGACAGAATCGTGTGGGGTACACACATTTGTGTGGAAGAACACCATTCAGCAGGATGGGACTGCTAGGCCCATGCCAAGGCATGAATGGAGGGGAGGCTGGAGCCCTGTCAGTGTAGGAAGATGACAGGGGACATTCTGCAGGAGATCAGGGACAAGAGGGAGGCCTCTCAGGCAATAGGAAAGTGTGAGAAGCAACGGGACAAATGGTAAGGAGCGGGGAGGGTCAAGTGGCTATGCCTGCTGCTGGTGGCTGCAGGGGTCCAGCCTGGTGCAGCCCCTGCTGCGGGTGCTTCAGTGTGTGTTGCTGGGGGTCTGAGGGGAGCCTGTGACTGTGTATAGTGTCGCAACAGTGGCGCTGGGGCTGTCTGCCCTGCACTGAAGCTTTCTCTTGGCTGGTGGGAAGGCACCAGTGGCTGTTGTGGGAGCAGAAGCGGGCACTGAGAGGCAGGCACAGGGCTCTGCAGGGCGGCACTGTCTGGGGTAGCACAGTTGGTCTTAACTGGGCATGGGGGCGGTAGGGCACAGTGAAAGATTATGGCTCTGGAACCCTGGGAAGGCCACACTCCCCTTCCTCCCCGTCATCCCCAGACGACCACCTGCCTGGATGGCCACAGTGAGGCCGTGCTGTCTCCAGCTCTCTGGTGTCAGTCACTTACACTTTGGTATGAGCAGGTCCCTGTATAACCTCAGGGGTACTGGCAGTTGACACCTTATCCTCAACTGTAGGCTACAAGGCTTTGCTTCCAGGTAAGAGACTTTCAACCACCCCGTGGAGAGGGCGGGGCAATGCGAGTCATAAGAGCTGACACGTGTCAGCGCTTCCTCTACTCCAGAGGCTCTGAGGGCTGACAGCACGTGGAATCTCCACACACCTCCTTGGAGGAATGATGGACTCTTGGTATTCCCTTGCATGGCTGGCAAAAGTGACTTATTTGCTGAAGGGTGGTGACTTGTCTATGCTCACACAGCTAATAACAGGTGGCAGTTTGACACCTGACCACTATGCAGTGCTCCCTCCCGATTTTGGGTGCATTTTAGGTCCATCTAGAGCCTCTGAGGCAAATGGTTTATCCATGAGCCCAATGGCCTGGCTATGACGGTGACCCTCTCTCTACTTGGGCACTGCCCACTGGAGACAGAACAGAGTCTCCTCAAGCTGCCCCTTCTCCCTAGTGGCCAGAGTACAAGTGAGGGCAAGGGAAGCGAGACTCGGGAGTGGGAGGTCTAGGGGGAGACAGGAGGCTTACATCCAGCTAGATGGAGGACCAGGGAGCCCTTGGGAAGGATAGAGGTCCCCTTGTTCCTGCTAGAAGGGTGAATGTGGAAGGTCAGCTCCATCTCATCCCCCTGGAACCTGAGCGGCCTCTGGTGGGGGTGGGCATTCAGTGTGGATAGAGCATAGGTGCCCACGGAGCTGGTCCAGGTCCACCTTGGTGGCTGAGATCTGGCAGAAGAGGAGGTGGGCCTGGTGGGTGCCTATTCTGGCCCCTGGTCAGGCAGGGTTCTCTGGGCAGCACTTGTACCCCTGGCCTCAGAGCCTTGACAATCACTGTTGTTTCTTTCTGCCATCCATGCAAACCCAGGTGGGCCACATCAGAGCCCCTTGATTTGCCCACCAGGTCCCCTCTCCCCTGGCCCCTTTGTCTCCTGCTGGACCTGCAAGGTCTCCCCATCCACACCTGTCCATAATCATGGATACAGCCTTAGATGGCTCTGAGTCAGTCCCTAGGGACCCTGGCAGTATGGGTGCTGTCATGACTGAGGGGGTTATGCCCAGGGTGAGGAGTTAGGGGAGTCTTTTCAGAGAGCTGGGTGGGGGTATTGGAGGTGGTCTCCAGGCTGGCCAGGGGCAGCAGGCTCCAGGAGGGGAGAGGCAGGCCACAGCCAGGGCAGCCCTTCCCCCATCTTCAGCCATGTGGGAGATTGCAGGCCTCTTACCTTGGGCACTTAAGCCTAGACCAGATGTGGTTCCTGCCTCTTAGGGAGTAACATCTGGGTTGAGGAAAGGGGCCAGATGGCCATGCCTCTGCTCTCTCTTGGAATCCTAGGATTTGTGGTGGCCTCTAGGGGTCTCCTGCTGCCAATAGGGAGTCCAACCATGTAGAGGATCAGGCTCCTGGCTGGGGTGACCTTTGAGCTTTAGAGCTGAGGAACTTTCTAGCTTCCACCTGAGTTTCTTTTTAATATACAGGTCTGGGCATGTGGGGGTGGGGGGCATGTGAGAGGTGGTGGCTGAAGGAAGAGGTGGGGCAGTTTGGGAGGCTAGACTTTGCTGCTCTGCTTCCTCTTGGGACCCCAGGCAGGACATGGAGCCTGTGTCCTCAGGCAGTACATGGTCCTTTGCTTCAGAGGGCGCATGCCTACACCCAGCCTCTGCGTCCACTGGTGGTCAGCTTCTTCTGGGGAGATGGATCTGGATTACCTGTGGTCTTTACAGGATCGTTTGGAGTTCAGGATGGAAGGTTGTCTGTGACGGTATGGTGCTACCTGGGTCTGGCAGAGTGGGAGTGGCGTATGGGCCTGGTGTTGGACTGACTTAGCAGGATGCAGTTTTCCCACCTCACATGGAAATAAACATTTAGGATTCCTGATCACTTCCTGGGGGTCTAAGACCCTGGTTAACAAAATCAACTCTACAGCTTTGTGTGCCCAGGAGAGGCCTGGTGTGGGACCCATCCATCTGTGGCCGTTGTCCCTTCCCCTGCCTTTTCTGCACTCACATGTTGGTCCTCTAGGTGACTATCTCTTCCCTGTGAGGATGAATGGAGGCATTTGAATGAAGGATAAGGATCTTTTGAGTGTGAGTATGTGGGCTGGGAATTGCAGTGTGTGCATTTATGTATGCATGCACATGCACGCACTGGAGAATGGAATGTCCAAGGAGACGATGGAGGAGAGAATTTGGAATATCTCCGGCTTCTGCTGCAGTGAGTGGCACTCCCTGCCATCTACAGGGGAAACAGCAGCTCCAGCTTCCCACAGTCTCAGTAGGTCGGAGCTGCCACCCCTGGAGATGCCTCTGCAGATGCTCAGCCCTCCCCTGGGTTTGTGTTCTTCCTTTGGAGCTCTCCAAGGCTCTTGTTGGAGTCTAGCTTCTGGGGGGGTGGGGGGTGACCGAGTGGAGGATGGGGACCTGCAGTGCCCATGGTCTGGACACACATGTCATGGGGAGTTTTGAAGAATTGAGCCCACTTAGCTTGGGTCTAACAGTCACCATGGGGGCCTCCTAGCTCCTGGATCAGGCCTTCTGGCAAGACTGCACAAGGGGTACTGGACTGACATGAATAGTACTGAGGACAGCCCTGCGGGGAGAGGCTTGGACTGCACTGTGAACTCAGAGAGCCAAGCCACTGCCCTGACCTGGTGACTTGTGCACATGGAACATCTTCTTGTGCCTTGGAAAGGGAGAAGGTAGGATCCAGCAGCCCTCAGAGCTTCTGTTGGGTGGCTCTGCTGGGAGGAGGGCTCTCCATTCCCCACTCTGCTGAGGACATCTGCAGAGAGGCTGGGCGGGAAATAAGCTATTCAGCTCAACTCTGAGTTCTTTTCCAAATTCATTCCAGGGTGTGCAGTAGGATCGGTATGGCAAGCCCAGTTCTTCTTGGCTGGAGCTCCAGTGACTGTCTGGTATATGTAGGGGCCTTAGCCATTGCAGGAAGAGGGGCCAAGGGTGCTCATCTGATGAGGACCAGGGACTTTCCAACACCCTCCGCCCGCCAACTCCTCTGCCAGGCTCTTTCCCCACCCCCAAAGTGAGCCCTCTTCTCTCTCACTCTTGCCCCTCAGTACTTTCTTTCCGAAGGTAGGGAGGTGGGGAGGAAGCAAGAGGCTGGAGCTTGCCCTGACCCTGAACATCCCCCATCCTTCTGGGTTTCTTTCCAGGGCAGCAACTCTGGGACCCTAGGGGAGGGGCCTTGCTGTCCTCAGCTCTCCCCCTTATTCCCTGTCCTCAGCCTTGCTGGCCTTTTTTTTTTTTTCCTTTTTGTCTTTTTTCGTGTCCGGCAATGGATCGCAACCCTCAGTGTCGCGCCCGTACCGGACCGGGACCAGCAACGGGATCGCAACCCTCGGTGCTGCTCCCACACCTCGCTCAGCCAGTGAGCGGGAACCGGTCTGTATGTAGGATCCGAACCCTCGGCGGGAGCGCCGCCATGCTCCCAAGCGGCGCACTGTAGCAGTGCGCCACGGGGCCGGCCCCAGCCTTGCTGGCCTTTAAGCAGAGGGTCCCTAGAGCCAGGTCTACTGTCTTCTCCGTACTGTGGCCTTCACATCTCCACACCCTCATCTTTGTATCCTGTGGCCTTGCATCCGCCATCTGCTTCCCATTGCAGTCTTTCCTGGCCTTCTTGCTGTCTGCTTTCCCAAGGCAGACATGGAGGCCAGGTCACTATTTAAAAGCTCTCAGCCTCCCTCAGCACCACACAAAGGTCTCACCCAGTCCTGTCCCTCCTGACCAACATATAGGATGGGAGCATAAAGTAGCCGGGATGCCTTCAGCTGTTGATAAATGTGGAGTCTGTTGAGTCCTGTGTGGGTGGGCCCATGCCTTGGGCCTGGGCCTGTGGAGTGCTTAAGGCTTTCTCGAGAAAAGGACAAGAAAATGGTCAAGAAGACTCTGCCAATAGCTCCTGTTTAATCTCTTGAACCCCAGTTGCAGTTTCCAAAGGTGCACCAGGATAGGATTTTCACTAACTCCCAAATGCCTTGAGCTTAGTTTTTTCTTTTTTCCTTTTTTGTCTTTTTTCGTGTCCGGCAACGGATCGCAACCCTCAGTGTCACGCCCGTACCGGACCGGGACCGGCAACGGGATCGCAACCCTCGGTGTTGCTCCCGCACCTCGCTCAGCCAGTGAGCGGGAACCGGTCTGCATGTGGGATCCGAACCCTCAGTGGGAGCGCTGCTGTGCTCCCAAGCGGCGCACTACAGCAGTGCGCCACCGGGCCGGCCCTTAGTTTTTTCTTAGAAGGAAAATAAGAGGCCACACGAATGAGAGTGGAGACTGGTTGTTCTCAAGGGCCCTTTCCCTGTGCCTGTTTCTTTCATCCAGGAGGCCAGACCTTGAACTGAAAGTGAGGTTGCTATTGCTCAGCGGAGCCTGAGAAAGAAGGGACTTTGGCCTGGGGGCTGCAAGTTACAGATGAACATGGGGAGGGGTGAGGAGAGACCCAGAGAGAGGATAAATGGCCCAAGAAAGGGACTGCAGACCTGGCACATTCCGGGCTTGAAGAGGGCACAAGCCAGAGGGGTCTGTGGACTGGTGCTGTGTAGAGGGGCACCAGCTCCTGTCGGGTTACTTGACCTTCCTGAAGACCTGCTTGCACATGGCCTCCCTTGCAGTCAGTTCCTGGGGATACAGTAGGATTGATGAAGAGAGAGAAAGAGGGTTCTTGCTAGCCAGGGCTCCTTTCTCAAAGTTCCTGACCTCCGTTTAATCATTCAGGATACAGCAGCCAGAGTATTTGACGAATGGGGAATTGTACCATTGTACCAAATTGTCAACTTCTCACCCCAGAGGAAGGTAGCTGGGTCAGGGCATGTGAAACGGCTGTCTCCACCTCCTCAGTTGTGCTTTATGGGCGTTCATCTGACTCGTAGCCAGGGCCCACCATGGCCACTCTGTTTCTTCCACTCTTCTCAGTGCTTTCGTCTCCCCCCTTGGTCACTTCCTTGGAAGGGGGAGCAGGGTGGGGTGGGGGTTGGGTGGTAGACTGAGCTGGTTTGGGAAAGGGGATGCATCCTAGCTGGGGGTCCCTTGTCCAGAAACATTCATGTCTCCCCTCCCAGTCTTCAGTCAATCTACCAGATGCAACTCCTCTCCCTCCAGGCAGTGTTTCCAGCCTCAGTTGGGGACCTCCCCTTTCTGCACACACACCAGCTGGTCCTCCTCCTGGGTTACTATGGTCTGTAGGAGAAAGCAGGAATAAAGGAAGATTGAGAGGACGCTCTGTCTGGCTCCCCCTTTCACTCCACAGCAGATGCTCTCTGCTCCAGTCCCTTCATTCTGAGTGAGAGAGCTGCTCTGATTCAGCAGGACTCCCCTCCCCAGCTCCTAAAAGCCACTGATGGGGGACCCACAGTTGTCCACAGTGACCTATGGGGGACAGGAGGGGGGAAGTAGAATCACTGGAGGTGAAATTGGGGAGGGAGGTGAAGAATGGAGACTTTGTCTTTTGGATACCTCTGGCTGACCTGGAGGGACTTTTGGGAAAGAAGAGAGATTGGTTGGGAGTCTCACCAGGTAATCTCTTTTCTCCTGTTTCTCAGTTTCAAGGACAGCTGAAGTGTCCTTGGGAATGGCGCATCAACCCATCTGGGCTTGGGCGTTCCAGTCAACAGTTATGGAGCCCTCCCATAGGATAGACCCTGCTACAAAGGAGCTCAGAGTCTCAAACAGACGGAGGATCAGTAAATAGAAATGTATGATACTCGGCATGGGCGTGGGGGGTGACGGGCCAAGTCTCCAAGGAAGTTAGGAGTTAATTAGATTGGAGATAATGGGAAATTTCTAGCGAGAAAAGCAGCAGCATAAAGGTAAGAAAGAAGGGCAAATAGTTCTGAAGGGCTCTAACCTGGAGCGTGTATGGGAAGGACAAAAGAAGATTTGGCCCACGAAGACTCTGGTACGCTGTGTGAAGCATGTGGACTTTATCTGGAATACATTAGATTGTCATTGAAAGGATTCGAGTCAAGGAGTGACACGGTCACGTTTACATTTTAGATAGATCCTGTAGCTAAAGTATTCAGAGTAGATTAGAGGAGGGTTAAGATGGGGGCCAGTTTCAGGTACGAGGTGAGAAGCGAGGGTGTGAATGAAGGTGGTGACAGTGAAAAAGGCCAGGAAGGAACAGGCAGGAGCCGTTTAGAAGAACGATGCTCAATAGGAATCACGTGGGTCATAAATGCAAGCCACACACATAATTTACACATTTCTAAGAGCCATATTAGAAAAGTAGAAACAGGTGAAATTAATTTTAATACTGTATTTTACTTAACCTAAAATATATAACATATTGTAATTTCAGCATGTGATCAATATAAACATTTCTGAGATATTTTACATCTTTTTGGTATTGTTTTAAAATCCAGTGTGTATTTTATATTTGCAGCACATCTTGATTTGGACTAGTTACCTTTCAAGTGTTCAACAGACATATGGAATTAGTAGCTACTATCTTGGACAGTGCAGAAAAGTTACAGAGACTTCTTGACCAGTTAGGTGTAGCACGTGTGTGTATGAGTGTGTGAGCCTGTGTGTGTGTGCTGGGGGGGTACGGGGTTACCTCCCAGAAACAAGAGATACTGACCATGACTCCCAGGTTTCCGGTCTGGCTGGTTATTGTCATAAATGGAGATAATAAATATAAAAGTGTAGTAGGTTTGGGTAGGAAGATCACGAATTTGAGTTTGACATTTGGGGCATGAAAATGGAAATATTTTGCAGGCTGTTGAAAACATCACCCTGGAACTCAGGAGATGGCTCTAGATGGAGAATACATGTCAAGGGCAGGTTATAGATGGGAGCAGAAGGCATGGGTGTAGATGATTTAGCCCACGGGTGATGTACAGACAATAGAGAGATCAGGAAAACCCAGTTTATGGGATTAATAGGGAAACTAGGATCTGCAAAGGAGACCAAGAAGGAACATGAAAGAAGTAGAAAGAAATGTGGAGAGTGGGGTTATAGAGGCTAAAAGTAGAGACCCTGAGTGAGCAGCAGTGTCACAGGCTAGAGGGTGAGTAAATATTTGCTCACTGGCCTGGGGGCGGCTGCTCTTTCTGTCCATTAGGCTGGTGATAAGAGGGGGAAGGGAAGAAGTAAGAGAGAGTAGGGGGAACACCAGGAGTCTGTTAGTCCCAGATACTGATATCCGGGGGGACACCATGGCCTGCCCTGGTGATCATTGCCCCTGGTTCTGGCTGGGAGAGGTCACGTTGTTTTGTCCCAAATTGTTAGGAGGCACTTGCTCATCCCTCCACCCTCACACCCCCAGCCTAAGGAAAAGTACCTGGCATTTTCGTCCATCCACGATCTTTAGGTCTTCCTCAAATTCAGCTCCCACATCGAATTCCAAAATATAGCTGCGGAAGGTGCTGAGAGTCTTCACTGTCACGTGGTTGCCCTTATGGTCAATTTCCTTGTCGGGCCTCAGCAGCGGTGCTATCTTCTGCAGAGCCAGGTTGATGTCTGGGGGGGCATCTCTTAGCAAGGGTGCTGCCCGCCAGCCGGGAGACTCCCCACCTGCAGCCGCACCTCAGGGCTGTGAGCTTTCCCTAAGTTGGGTCACTGACAGTGGATTTAACCCCTCCTAGCAATGTCCCTGATTAGAAATGCATCCCAAGTCAGGTGCCAGCCTCCTGAGCTTTTTCACAATGTCCAACCTCAGCAGTCCCCCTTCTCAGTGGGACAGAGAGGCAGGAAGGGAGAGGAAAGAAGGGGAGTGAGAGGGGTTGGGGTTGGGGATGAGGCCATTACTCAGGGCTTGCAGGTAGTCCTCCATGTTCTTCTGTGAGAGAAAGCGGTAGTAGTCGGTGAGGTTGGGAGGCATTGTCTGGGCTGGCCAAGATGGAGATCAAGATTTCAGGAGAACACAGGAGACAGGGTGAGGAGGGGGAGTGGGTTGCGTGGCAGGTGAAGCTGAGAGACTCCAGGCCAGCCTCTACACACACTGAGACAGGAGTGTGTAAAGGTCCAATGACCAGGGCTTTTAAAGGGCTGTGGCCCTGTTGCAATAAGTACCTACCGGACTTCCTTCCTCCCCCGATGATGAGTTGGGGCTGGTGTCTGCAGCCTGAAGGAGGAGCAGAGACTTGGCAAAGTTGGGCCTGACCTCAGCTTTTCCTGAGGAAGGAACCTCGAGCAGGATCTGGGGTTGCCAGTTATCCCAAACTTCAGCCTTTCGGAAGGTCAGTTTTGGCCTCTGCTCCATTTCTGGCAGGCTTGGGAACCATCCCAGATCCCCGAGGGGCAGTCTTGCCTGGGAGGCAGCTGTGGCTGGACAGGCTATGTGGGTTGGGGATGAGTTCTAACAATATCCTGAGATCCTGGGACTGAGTCAGGGATCTTGAAAGGTTGAGGGGAGGAAGAGGGGACAGCCAGCTGGCCAGGAGCCACAGTGAAGAAACCCTGGAGCCCTTGCCCCACAGCTCCCTCAGACCATTGGCTGAATTGGGACCCCAAACTCACATTCAGATTCTTCGTCCCACAGGGCCATTAGGAGGGACACAGAGAGACTGCTCTTCTCAAGCACAGAGGGGGCTGTCAGCAGCTTGATGGGGTGTTGAGTTCAAAGTCCAGAGCAGAAGGGGAGGGAGGAGTTTGGTGGCTAATGTGGAGAATTTTATACTCTTTGGGTTGGGATACCGGGGTTTCCGTCTCCCTCCGAGTCACCGATCATGTCCGCAGCCCCCAGCCCTTGGAGAGCCCATGCTTACCAGACGTGTTCCCCTAGGGGTGGGGGTGGGGCACCTCAATTATTGTGCCCCGCCCCCACCTGCCCACGTCTCACTCAAAGCTGTCGACTTCCCTGGCTTCAGGATCTCCCGGCTGGCGCATCATGGTCTACGGTGGGAAATTCGGGAGAAGGAGGCGAGGAGGGTAGGCAGTGGGGAACAGGGCTGGCCTTGCAGCTGGGGGCGAGCCGTCCCGCAGGTGTGTGTGCGTGAGGCGTGCACGAAGGTCTGGCTCTTCCTCCAGCCAGAGCCCTGGCCATTGCCCTGCCCATCATCCGGTGGCTTCCGCAGAGACCCGGGCTGAGAACTGAACTGCCCGGGTGTCTGGGGTTCAGAATGAGGGTTTTACTTCGCAGCTCCCAGAAGGCGCGCAGCGGGGACTTGCTGAGGGAACGGGCTGTGAACAGAGGTTAAGGCAGGGTTGGGGGCGGTGACGTGCATACTGCCTCTCCTTGCCGCCGGCAGGTCTCCCTCCCCCCCTCCTGGCTTCTAGCCTCTCCATTCTCCCAACAGCCCTCTTACTTCCCACCCTCTCTATGGCTTTCCAGCTTCCTCCCTGGCCCCCGCAGTTCCTCTGCTCCCCCAGATTGCAGTCAGGGGGGAAAGCCGTAACCCAGTCTCCCGCCCCTGCTTCCCAGTCCCATTGGTTTCCTCCCCCGCAGCACCCGGCCCCCCACTCACCCGATTGGCCAGCGGCCCCATCAATCTTGCCCGGCTGTGCTGACGTCATCCTGCAGTAGCGCGGACGGGGTGGGAGTGAGCGCGGGGACGCTGGGCCGGAGGGAAGAAGCCCCTGCAAGCCCCCGCCTCAGCCACCCAACTTGGGGTCTGCGCAGCCTGCCGTATGGACTAGCGTGCACAGCAGGCTCCTTTCTGTCGCTGCCCTGCTGCCCTCTGTCTTCCCTCCCCTCCTCGGAGAGCCCTGCATCCCTCCCCCAAGGTGGAATAGGCTGGTTTGAGGCTCCCAGGGGAGAGCCATGGCCTGGCCCTGCCCTGCCGCACACCGCACCGCGACCCTCCTGCTGTTGCCCCTCCTGCTGGCCTCTCTGCTCCCGTCCAGCTCCTGTAACAAGGGTGAGTGAGGTTGTGGTGGGGGCTCTGAAAGGGGGCTATCAGGCAGGGCCATGTGGGGCAGAGGGAAGGGGGCGTCCAGGCTGTCTGGCACAGGCCAGGTGTCCCTTCCTCTTCTGACCATCCCCTTCCCAGCCATTTTCTTGGTTCGCTCCCTTCTCCTCTCCCTCACTCCCCCCTTGCCACATCCTCCTCCCATTTGGAGCAAGATGACCCCGTTCCTGTCCCCATTCCTGTCCTGGGTTCTCTCCCCGTCCCCCCAGTTTCTCCACGCTGGTAGGTATCTCAGGTCTCGGAAGGACTTGCCCCCGAGGGGTGCTCTCCGTTTTCACCGGGGTGTGGGCCCCCTGAGCGTGTGTGGCAGATCCATCTGCTTGTTTCCATCCATCCTGGGGAGACACTGCTGTTGCAGCTCAGCAATTCGGGGCACGTATGTGTTTGCGTGTTCCTCTGCACCCATAACCCCGTGCCTGCATCGCTGGGCGGTGGGGTACCAGAGCTGCCCTCTCTGGCAGACAGCAGATACACCGGGCTGGGTGGGGCTGGCGAGGCAGGCGGGGGGG
>NW_007727952.1:220031-230627 GCF_000696425.1 Galeopterus variegatus | reverse complement strand
AGGCGGGGGGGTGGGGAGGGGTTGGGGCAGAGGCTGCAGGTAGGTGGGAGCAGATGGAGAAAGGCAGGAAAGGGCAGAAGGGGGTGTGTGGGGGGCACTAAGCAAGTGGTGAGGGGAAAGCTGGGAAGGAGAGGGAGGTGAGGCGTGGGCGGGGGTAAGAAGGAGATGGAAAGGGTAAAGGTAGAGGCAGAGAGAAGGGGGGAATGAAAGGAGAATCAGGGAGAAAGGTGAGAAGAGGGGGAAGGGGAGGGTCGAGGAAGAGCTAGGGAGCCTAGGAGGGAGTGACAGGGAGTGGGTGCACAGAGACAGTAGGTGGCCAGGGAGAGGTGCAGGGGCAGAGGGGTCCAGTCCTGCCCTGCCGGGCCTCCGCCCTTCTGTCCCTTCCATCTGTGCTAGCCCATGCTCTCTTTTGGCTGGCTGGGGCTCTGCGCCTCAGTCTCTGACCTCAGCCTGACTTCCCAGCCTCCCACCACTTCCCACGCGGCTCGTGTCACCATCTTGTGGCTTTCTGCTCAGCTGTTAGGGAAGGGGGTTCTGGTGGTCATCAGTAAGAAAAAGGCAGGTGTGGCTGGAGGAGAGAATGGAAATCAGGATTTCTTGCTCACCATGAGGTACTGGGGATAAGGTTCCCTTTGGTGACTCAGTTTCCCTCCCCCGCCAATGTCCAGCTGATGTGAATGGGCTTCGGGAGCCTGGGTGTTGGCATGTCGGGATTAGCTAGAGCAAGCAGTGGGTTGGGGTTGGGGTGTGATGTAGAAGGGAAGGGAATATGCTGCACTTTCTCCATAGCCCCTCACCAGGCTAGGGGAGATTGGTCCTAGGGAGGAGACACAATGTAGATGGGTCTGGCAGGAGAGGGGGAGATCTGGAGTCTGAGCGAGTCCCACATCCATACTGAATTGGCTGGTGGTTGAATGGAAGAGGGGTGGGGCAGACAAGAATTGGGATGAAGGCATGGGTCTCTATACAAGTGGGGTTCAGGGAGTGTGAGGTTTGGTGGCCTTGCGGAGGACATAGACATGTGCCGGTTATACACGTGTTCTCTTGGGTGGGGGGTGGGAAGCAGGGAGGGGATTTGCCATGTTTCTAGGCCAGCTCAATAATCCCTTGGGATGCTGGCTCTGCTGGGTCCAGTCATTTGGCATTGATTCCTCTGTCCCCTCCCTCTGCCCTATATTTTTTGTCTTCTGTCCTTTCTCCTCTTCCTCTGCTCTGGGAGAATAGCTTTAGACTGGGGCTTGGGTGGGAGAAGTGCACAGTGAGGGGATCAGGATTGGACTGGGATGGAGAGGAGGATAAACAATTAGGATCTCAGGATACTTCTAGATCTTCTTTTTCTAGTTTCAACTCTGCCCTCAATCTATTCCTTCTCTTTCCCAGGGCCTTCTGATGGCCCTGTTCCCTGAGTCCCAGTCTCGATTCTCCAGCACATAAAGTCCCTGAAGAAGATTCTCCACCCGCATGACCATGATTCTCAGGGTAGATAGTGGTCCCCTTCCCCACTCCCCAGGGCAGGCTGTTGCCATGAAAACTGTCTGACCTGCTGTAGGAGAAGACGGTGACCTCGCACAGACCTCTGAGTCCTTGCCTGGCTTAATTTTTGTCCTCAGCCTTCTGTCCTGTGAGGCGCTCCTGCAGGGGGTGGGGAGGGTGATGATACTAGGGGGTGAGTTGTCTGGGTTGACAGGGCTGTTGTGGGAGCGGAGGTCCCGCTCACAGGGCTTCCTCTCTTCTCCCTGGGGTGGGGCCAGCCAACAAGCACAAGCCATGGATCGAGGCAGAGTACCAGGGCATCGTCATGGAGAACGACAACACCGTCCTGCTGAACCCACCACTCTTTGCCTTGGATAAGGATGCCCCCCTGCGCTATGCAGGTGATTGGGGTCGGTGGATGGCAAGATCCTGGGAGTGGGGACAATGAGAAAGTGGGGAAGAGGCCTTGGGAAAGTAGAAGTGGGCTCAGGGGGTGGCGTGGGCTGCACTGAAGAGTGGAGATTGAGGAAAGGTGCCAGAGAGGAGGATGTGGGCAGGCAGGGCTTAAACATATCACAGTTTTGCCAGATCTCAGGCCTGGTGGCTCTGAGAGGCTTCTGCTCAGGGAAGCTGGGGTCAGAGTTGACTGATCGTGGATGCTTTCACACCTGCAGGAGAAGGGACGGGGGTTGGGAGGAGAGGTGGACCCCGAAGAGGGAGGCTGAGACTGGGGGAGGAGAGCAGCAGGTAGAGCAGGAGCCTCAGTCCTCCCCTCCTCCTTGGCCAGGTGAGATCTGTGGCTTCCGGCTCCACGGGTCTGGGGTGCCCTTTGAGGCCGTGATCCTGGACAAGGCCACCGGAGAAGGGCTGATCCGAGCCAAGGAGCCAGTGGACTGTGAGGCCCAGAAGGAGCACACCTTCACCATCCAGGCCTACGACTGTGGCGAGGGCCCCGATGGGGCCAACACCAAGAAGTCCCACAAGTGAGGAAGTCCTTGTCCCCTGCCCCCTCTGCTGCAGGGCCCTTCTGCCTCCCCACCCTCTATCCATGCATTCATTGAATAGCCACCTCCTACCCCAGCCCCACCCCTGTTGTTCATAGAACCAAGAGACCTTCAGACAAGGTGACAGAAACATATAATAGAGTTCAGAGGGCTCTAATCCTGGCTTTGCCTCATATGACCTCAGGCAACTTACTTGGCCTTTCTGGACCTGTTTGTCCTATCTGTAAAATGGGGACAGTGGTGATACCTAAGTCGTAAGGTGCTGTGAAGATGAAAGAGGTGGTTGTTGTGAAAAGCATGCATCACAGTGCCTGTGCCAGGGTGAGGGGCTCAACACGTGGGAGTTAGGATGATGAGAAGGAGAGCCAGGAGTAGGAGGAGGGACACATTCGGCACACATCCAGATTCCTTTCCGCTGCCCCTCCACTCTCTTTGCAGTGTGCACCACATGCACGGTTCATAACACACACACGTGCAGCTCCAGGTGACGGTGGGCAGGGGATGGTGATAGCATGAAAGAGGCTCCGGTCTGGGGCACCTATGCCTGCTCCCAGCCATCTTCTCATTTAGAATAGAAGAAAGATCGGCAGTCAGGATTCCTGCATCACTCAGAGGCACTAGAGAAAAAATGCTCCTTGTGACTCTGTTTCCCATTTGGAGATAGAACACTTGCCCCTGGGTCCTGAGAGCCTGGCGGCGTCTTGACTAGGGGCAGGGCTACACCCAGCTCTGCTTGCCCTGGTGGGTGCATGGGGAGGGAGGGGCCGCACCTGACGTGCACATTTCGCGCGTATGCTTGGAAGGCAGCACTTGGCTGACAGGTACTACTCAATCTGACTTATGGACAGATGCCACTTCCCCTCTCATGGCTGGTTAAATTTGGCTTTTATCCTGCATCTTCCTTGATTATCCCATTGGACTTGTTTGTTGTGAAAGAAGGACCTGCTGGATTTGTGCCTTGCTCTGTGTCTTGGCACCCTAACCCATGGCACTGGGGCTTGTTCCTTATCCCCTACAGCAGTCATCCTTTGTTTGGGCTCTGCCTGTGTTGTCCTGGTGCCCTGCAGGGTGGGGATGAGCACACTGCCTGCCCCAGTCTCATGGCTCCCTCCTGGCTGACGCTTCCTTGTCCTTCTTCCCGTTCTGGCACGGCAGGGCCACCGTGCATGTGCGGGTCAACGATGTGAATGAGTTTGCCCCAGTGTTTGTAGAGCAGCTGTACCGAGCTGCAGTGACCGAGGGGAAGCTGTATGACCGCATCTTGCGGGTGGAAGCCATCGACGGCGACTGCTCTCCCCAGTACAGCCAGATCTGCTACTACGAGATCCTCACGCCCAACACCCCCTTCCTCATAGACAACGACGGTGAGTCCACACCTGCCTCCCTGGCTGCCCAGCCCTTGTGCACCCGCACCCTCAGGACAGCCCAGGGTTGCACTCTCAGACTCTCATTTTGCCCTCCTTCCTGGATGTGGGCACTTTTCCTCCCAGACACCTTTCCAGCATCCTGCTGCCTAATCCACCTACTGCCCACCAGCTCACGAACCGGTCCCCGGCTTCCCTGGGCTTTCTCTGGAGCTCCTCCCCCTGTCTGTCCTCCCCCACCCCCACCCAGGGAACATTGAGAACACAGAGAAGCTGCAGTACAGTGGAGAGAGGCTGTACAAGTTTACGGTGACAGCTTACGACTGCGGGAAGAAGCGGGCGGCAGATGATGCCGAGGTGGAGATCCAGGTGAAGCCCACCTGCAAACCCAGCTGGCAAGGTGAGGAGCTCAGCTCTGTGACCCATCGTATGAATCACCTGTCACCTGGTCTCTCATTTTGTGCCTTCTGACAATCACGGGCTAGGAGTTGGGGGGAGACATTTGGGGCAGGCTTGCAGCTTTCTACCCTGGCCCAGCCATTTTCCTGGGAGCCTGAGGTTGTTCGTGGCCATGGGAAGAGGAGAATGGGTAGGAGAGGCTGCCTTACCTTCTCTCTTGCCACTGCCCTCTCTGTTTCACCCATGCAGGCTGGAACAAAAGGATCGAATATGCACCAGGTGCTGGGAGCTTGGCTTTGTTCCCTGGCATCCGCCTGGAGACCTGTGATGAGCCACTCTGGAACATTCAGGCCACCATAGAGCTGCAGACCAGCCATGTGGCCAAGGGCTGTGACCGTGACAACTACTCAGAGCGTGCACTGCGGAAACTCTGTGGTGGGTGTGCCCCCAACACTCCTGCAGGCCTGTCCCTGCCCATCAGCCTCTGCCCAAAACTCCTCTGCTCCTTTCCTAAGAATCTGGCTCACATACTCCTGCGGCTGTCCTCAGGTGTACATATCCACAGGGTTTGTGGCATGTGGTTAGCTCTTGTGGCCCAAAGGGCAGGTAAATATATCATTAGTAAAAACGCATAATCGTAGCACAAGATAGTCGCCAGACACATTACGGAACAATGGCAGGGAGAGATGAAGAGTTGGAGAATGAGTTAACTGCAGAGATAGTCCTAGAAGAGGCCCGTCCCTCTCTTGTCTTTGAAAGGCCACAAGAAGTGGTAAGGCTATCTGTAGAAAATCTTTTCTCATCGGCCACTCTTTCCCTGCCTCCTGCCCATTTCCTTGTCTGCTACCTCTCAGCTCTGACATTTGTGTCTCCTGGGGCTCCTGCAGGTGCTGCTACTGGGGAGGTGGATCTGTTGCCCATGCCCGGCCCCAATGCCAACTGGACAGCGGGGCTCTCCGTGCACTACAGCCAGGACAGCAGCCTTATCTACTGGTTCAACGGCACCCAAGCTGTGCAGGTTCCCCTGGGTGGCACAGCTGGACTGGGCTCTGGGCCCCAGGACAGCCTGAGTGACCACTTCACCCTGTCCTTCTGGATGAAGCATGGCGTAACTCCTAACAAGGGAAGGAAGGAAGAGGAAAGCATCGTGTGCAGCACTGTCCAGAATGGTGAGCCCCGCTCAGGGCACTAGCCTGAGAGTGGGAAACTGGCTTCCTGTCCTTCCTCTGTCATGTCCAGTGTGTTACTATGGACAGGTCACTTCTCCTCCACTTGTGAGACATCAGTGCTAGGTTTGATACTCCTTGAAATTTTGTGATTTATTCCCACCGTGACATGCTGAGATCCTGTGCTCTCAGAGTGTGATGGGACACCTCAGTGCCATCCTCATTTGCCGCTCCCAGTCAATCTCCCTGTGTCCCACCATGTAGCAGACTGCCCCCCATCTCTCCTGCCATCAAAGACCCTCCATTGCAATGGAAAGCCTGGGTAATGGGTGCCCCATTCTTCCTCCTACACTACCATCCTATCCTCCTCCTCTAAGGGCCCGTTGGCTCCATCTCCAAGCCCCCCTCTTCCCTCAACTGCACTGGCACGTCCCTCTAAGGAGGGCTCAGCCTCGACCTGCTCTTTCATATCCAGCCACTTCTCTGACCTTATTTTTCTTGACCTGAAAAGGGTTGTCACCCATGATGTATGTATTAACCAAAGGACCAATAAAGAGCTGGGTGGGAGCAGACTGGCCAGCGTTCCCCCCTCAGCCAACCTGAGTGCCTGAGAAGCCCTAGTTATCACTCAGACTGGAGTGTGTGTGAGAGAGAGAGAGAACACTAGAGAATGAAGGAATGAAAGAGCACATGAGAGAGGATTAAGAAACGTCCTGTCCCTCCTGCTGCTTTGAGCTTGTTCTTGCCTTGGGCTTTGAACTTGACCCCTGTCCCCATCCTCTCCCCTTAGAGGATGGCTTCTCTCACTACTCACTGACTGTCCATGGCTGCAGAATTGCCTTCCTCTACTGGCCTTTGCTAGAGAGTGCCCGCCCGGTCAAGTTCCTCTGGAAGCTGGAGCAGGTAGGGCTGGTGCCAGGCTCCTTGCAGGGCCCCCGGGCAGGGGTTGGCATTTTCTGGGTTGCCCTGCATCCCCTCTTGAATTCTCCACTTTCGGTCCCTGACCATCCTACCCCCAGAGTCTCTCATTCTCTTTTTTGCAAGGCTTGTATCTTACAGAACACACTCCTGGATTAAAAGACAATAGAGAACAAACTACTGCAATCACCAAACCTGACCAACCATCTTCCTTCGCCTCATTTTATTTCATTTCTTTATTATCTAGAACCTTAACAGTACACATCCCTGACTCGCAGGCAATTAGCATGTTGTAATCAAGAAAATAAGTAATTCTGAGGTACACAGATTGAGTCCTGCCAGGGGAACTTACTTGCCAAGAAATCTTAGTTAATATGTCCAAACTTAAGCTTTTTAAAACCTATTTAATAGGGATAAAATAAATCCTATATCCCAGGGTTGTTGTAGGATTAAATGATGTAATAGACCTTTATAGACTGAAAAGCACTGTATGCATGTTAATTCTTACTATTTTTGTCCATGATTATGAGGGATAAATAAAAATGGACAAAAATTTAAAATCCTCTCTTGAGCCAACTCTTGTAGCCTCTTCTTTATTCATTCACTAAGCTGACTACAAGGACCACTGAGGACTAATCTGAGTTTCCATTCACTTTCTGTTTTTTGTGCAAGCCCGAGTAGAGTGGCTGAGTAAGCAAATGGCTCAAAAAAAGGCAGGAAGTCGAAGAGAAAGGGAAGTGAAGGGCCTGGAAAATCCACAAACTCTGTAACCGAGGGCTGTCTACATGAACTTTCGCTGTTTGCGGTGCTCTTTCAAAGACATAGTCTGCCACTTGCTATTTATTGACTTTCCCCCACATTGCTGATATTGATAACATTATGCATTCTATTCTTCTTTAATTCATTCTTATTATTCAAAAAGTATCTGTTAAATGCCAATAAAGTTCCTGTTGTTCTTCTAGGTTCTGGGGATACAATGGATGAAACAAAATTTTTGCCTTCATTCAGCTAACATTTTATTTGGGAGATAGATTTTTAAAAAGTATTAGATGTATGAAAATAATAAATGGTGGTTAAATGCTCTGAAAGAAACAAGTGAGGGGCTGAGGTAGAGAATGGGGGAAGGTAAGGAGAAGGAACTCACCTTAGGTTGGCTGAGGTGAAAGGGAAGGCCTGATGGAGGTGAAACTTAATCTTAATCCTAAGGGATGAGAAATAGCTGGCAGTGAGAAGAGAAAGTGTTCCAGGCAGAGGGCAGAGCAGATGCAAAGGCCCTGAGGCAGGAAAGAGCTCAATCCAAGCATGGAAAGAAGGGCAGTGAGGCTGGGATATGGTGATCAAGGAGGAAAGCCTGGAGGTTGGAGAGATGGGCAGTGATTGGATTGTACAGTGGACTTCGTCAGCTGGGGTTAGGGTAGCTTTTGTGCTATCACAGATGGGAAGTCTTTTTTGAAGGGTTTGAAGCGGGGGCATGACCTGACCAAATGTACACATTAACAAGATTCTTTCGGCAGCTGTGGGAGGAATGTATTAAAGGAGATATAAGTGGAAGTAGACAGACAGGACTATGGGAACAGTCCACATGAAAGGGGTTGGGGACTTTGATATGTGGCAATGGAGATGGAGAGACCTGCACAGAAACCCACAGCTTTGAGTTCTGCTTGGACAGGGGAGCAGCAGCAGCTGCTGATGGATTGGTTGTGAAGGATGAAGGAAACAGAAGGATCAAAGGTGTCTCCTACGTCATCCACATGCGCAAATGGGTGGATGATGGAGCATTGTTACTGCCCAGTGAAAACCGAGGGAGTTGGGAAGGGGCATGACTTCTATCTTACGTCTGTTAAATCTGAGATGCCCATGAGACATCCAAGTGGAGAGCCCAGCACTCAGAGAGGAGTTATTAGCATAAATATGGTGTCTGAACCCATGGCAACAGATGTTGTAGCCCCTAGGGAGTGAGCACTGAGAAGAAAAGGAAGAGGGTCTAGGTCTGAGCCTTGAGGGACCCAACATCTGAAAGTTGATAAAGCAGAGAACTATCTATCTCTACCCTTCTACCTCTGACCACCCCCTGCCCTGTCTTGGCTGATCCTAAGAGAAACTGCAAAGGGAAGCAATATTTGTTTCAGTGGTTCTTGTTGGGTTACAAACTACCCTCATGGTTCCAGTGCCATACCTAAGAGATATGTTTACAGAGTAAACATTTTCTTAGTAGAATGTTTATGGTTTTAAAAGATTTATCTGAATACTGGAATTTTGGGTACCGGGTTGCTTGCCTGATAGATTGTGGATCAAGCATTCTTCCTAGAGCTGCATAGGCAGCAGTTCACTAGTAAGCCCTGTTGGTAGAGCTGGGAATAGGAGGGACTGTCCCATGTCTCCCAAGAGATGGATCAGTGCCTGGGGCTGGTTCCCTGAAGGGGAAGTAGCTGAGAGGCTCTTGCCCTGACCCCGCTTCTCCAGGTCTGTGATGACCAGTGGCACCACTACGCTCTGAACCTCGAATTCCCCACTGTCACTCTCTATGCTGATGGCATCTCCTTTGACCCTGCCCTCATCCATGACAATGGCCTCATCCACCCGCCGCGAACGGAACCTGCTCTCATGATTGGGGCCTGCTGGACTGGTAAGCCCCTCTGAGCTTCTCAGCGAAGACTCCAGTCGTTTTGGGTTGGTGAAGGGAGGTGGGCAGGTGCAGAGCAAGGGCAGCCTGACCCTGGCAGCTGAGGCCACCCCACGCTTCTCCCTGCAGTTGGTCAGGGAGACTCTGAAGATGTCCCCAGTGGAGGAGCCACAGCCTCTCATATCTCCCCCCACTCAGCTGGTCATCACTTCTGACTTGAAGGAATTTCCTTGCCAGGCGTCCCCAGAATCTCTCTTTCTGTAACTTCAGCCAGTGCCCACTTTGTTCCATCAACGTGATGATGGCTTCCACAGTCCCTTTTCTGGCTGGAGGACAGTACCTCTCCAAAGTGTCATCAATCCCTCAACTCTCAAGCCATTAATTTTTTTTTTCATTCCAGGGGAAGAGAAAGGGAGTGTGTGCAGATGTGTGTGTGTGTCTTATGAGAGCAACGTGTGTGGGGTTTGTCTCTAACAGAGGCCTGAGACAGGAGGACATGACAAAGGAAGGGTGAGGACCCAGCCGAGGGCTTGCCAGCCCTCCGAGGCAGGGCGGCCTTCTCCGCAGCCCTGAGCTCACTACCACCTTGTTTTTGGTTCCCAGAAGAGAAGAACAAAGACAAGGAAAAGGGAGGAGACGACGGCACTGACGCCGCGCAAGGTAGTGAGTGCGCGTGGCCCGCGCGGGCTGGAGCCCGGGGTCCTCTCCCGGCCTTCCACGGAGCACAAGGAGGTGGCAGGGAAGCCTCTGGTCTCCTCGCTCGCGGCACCGCCAGCCGCCCCTCCTGCCGCCCCCTTCCTCCTCTGGCCCTGCTTTCCTTCTTCCCTCTCTCCCTCTCCCGGAAGCTTTTCTCACAACTTCTGTTGCTGCCGGTTTTCACCCTTCTTCTCCCCCTGGCTTTGCTCTGTCCTCTCGACCCCTCTCCCCGCCTCCAGGTTCCCCGTCCTTGCTTCTGCCCTCCCCTCCCCGCGCCGCTCCCTTCACGTCCAGGCCTCTCCCTTCCCTCCCCTTCCTTGCGTCTTCTGCCCTGCCCTCCTCTCCCCTCACGTCCGGGCCTCTCCCTTCCCTCCCCTTCCTTGCGTCTTCTGCCCTGCCCTCCTCTCCCCTCACGTCCGGGCCTCTCCCTTCCCTCCCCTTCCTTGCGTCTTCTGCCCTGCCCTCCTCTCCCCTCACGTCCGGGCCTCTCCCTTCCCTCCCCTTCCTTGCGTCTTCTGCCCTGCCCTCCTCTCCCCTCACGTCCGGGCCTCTCCCTTCCCTCCCCTTCCTTGCGTCTTCTGCCCTGCCCTCCTCTCCCCTCACGTCCGGGCCTCTCCCTTCCCTCCCCTTCCTTGCGTCTTCTGCCCTGCCCTCCTCTCCCCTCACGTCCGGGCCTCTCCCTTCCCTCCCCTTCCTTGCGTCTTCTGCCCTGCCCTCCTCTCCCCTCACGTCCGGGCCTCTCCCTTCCCTCCCCTTCCTTGCGTCTTCTGCCCTGCCCTCCTCTCCCCTCACGTCCGGGCCTCTCCCTTCCCTCCCCTTCCTTGCGTCTTCTGCCCTGCCCTCCTCTCCCCTCACGTCCGGGCCTCTCCCTTCCCTCCCCTTCCTTGCGTCTTCTGCCCTGCCCTCCTCTCCCCTCACGTCCGGGCCTCTCCCTTCCCTCCCCTCCCCCCCCT
>NW_007727952.1:217780-220017 GCF_000696425.1 Galeopterus variegatus | reverse complement strand
TCTGCCCTCCCCGCCCCCCTCCCCTCCCCTCCCGTCCAGGCCTCTCCCTTCCCTCCCCTTCCTCACGTCTTCTGTCCTCCCCTCCCCTCCCGGCGCCGCTCCCTTCACGTCCAGGCCTCCTTTCCCTCCCCTTTCTCACGTCTTCTGCTCTCTCTCTTCTCCCTTTCTCTCAGCCCCGCGTCCTTGCTCCAGACTCCCCTCCTCCCGCCTCCTCTCACCGCCCGCCCCGCCCCTGTGTTCCTGCCCTAGGAGACCCCTTGCCGATCCACCACTACTTCCATGGCTACCTGGCTGGTGTCAGCGTGCGCTCAGGTCGCCTGGAGAGCCGCGAGGTCATCGAGTGCCTCTACGCATGTCGGGAGGGGCTGGACTATAGGGATTTCGAGAGCCTGGGCAAAGGCATGAAGGTAGAGCCCCTTCCTCGGCCGGCCCTCCCCCCCGGCATGACCCCCGCCCCTCCCCCCTCCACACCTTCCCCCTCCTCTCCCGCCTCCTGGCCCTGCTCTCAGCTGTGTCTGTCTGGGGCCCAGGTCCACGTGAACCCCTCGCAGTCCCTGCTCACCCTGGAGGGGGATGATGTGGAGACCTTCAACCATGCCCTGCAGCACGTGGCTTACATGAACACTCTGCGCTTTGCCACGCCCGGTGTCAGGCCCCTGCGCCTCACCACTGCTGTCAAGTGAGTGCTGGGTGGGCAGGGCGGACCTCAGAGCCGAGCCAGACTGTGTCACAGCTCCTTGGCCTTTGATGTCAGCTAGGGCTGGGCATGCCTCCCTCATTTTATGGATGGGAGATTGGGTCCCCAGAGAGGACCTGCTGAAGGTCACATAGTAATGTTGGTAGAAGAGCCAGGACTTGATTTCCCAACAATCGATTCATTACTCTTCCCACTAAGCCACACTTCTACGGTTTTGGGTTTTAATCTTCTCTATGCCTCTGTGTTGATATGTAAAGTGGCACAGAGAGGTTTGGAAGCCAGGAGGCCTGACATTAATTCTGACTTAATACTAATTGCCTGGATGACCTTGTGCAAACAGTGAGTTCTGCTTGCTTCACCCACTTTTATTTTTATTTTTTATTTTTATTTTTTAAAAATCTGACCGGTAAGGGGATCTTAACCCTTGACTTGGTGTTGTCAGCACCAAGCTCTCCCAAGTGAGCCACGGGCCAGCCCTTTGCTTCACCCACTTTAATCTTGCTTTGCCAACTTCTTGCAAGGTAAAATATGAAGGTCTAAGTCTAGGGGTCTGCAACCCACATACCAGGCCAAATCTGGCCTGCTGCCTGTTTTTGTAAATAAAGTTTTATTGGAACACAGCCATGCCAATTCCCAGCATTTGCATGTTGTCTATGGCTGCTTTCTTACTACAGTGGCAGGGCTGGGTAGTCAGGACCCAGACTGTGTGGACCAAAAAGCAGAAAATATTTACTGTCGGGTCCTTCATAGAAAAAGTTTGCTCACATGTGAGTTCTAAGTGAATGATTTTGTATTCCTTAAGGGAAAAATTGTAGATATTGCAAGGTTTAAGTATATATTAGGTGTTTAAAAATACAGATTAATTGAGAGGCAATGGAAGTATAATAGTTAAGGACAGTGTCTATTCCTTACTAGCTTTTTAGCATTGGGAAAATGCTATAAAGCAGGGATGACAATAGAATATGACTCATGGAATTGTTATGAAAACTAAATAATATAATGCAGGTCAAATGCCTATTCTGTAGATGTTGGTCATTATTATATATATAAAGGCATTTTCACTCCTTAGTCTGGTTTATGGGTCAGTTTTTGGGAGATACTGCCATCTAGTGGGTGAGTTCCGCAGTTTAGGAGTCAGGATGGCTGTGTTCCACTCTTGTTACCCCTCTTCCCTACTCTGCCTCAGTTTTCCCATAAGCTATATGAAGATAAACATCTTTGACTTGTTCCTCTCCTGGGAGGGAAAGGTTTAGAGGGGAGAGGTCTCTGAGCCCTAGACAGTGACTGGGCAGGATTATCAGGCCTCACAATTAGAGCTGTGGAAGGCAGGGACGCAGTGGCTTTTGGGAATTGGGCTGCTGGTCCATGTGTGGTCGTGGTGTAGAGCAGAAGGTCACGGGCAGATGAGGTCATGTAGGTGTAGCTGAGAGCTGAGTATGCACCCCCCCCCCCCCCCCTTGTTCTAGTCAGAACCCTAGAGGGAAAAGGGCGGCCATCCAGCCATCAATGGCTTAATCCCCCAGAAACAAAGTAATTGCCC